>NC_091444.1:97619825-97880461 GCF_964237555.1 Oryctolagus cuniculus | reverse complement strand
GGTTCTTCAAAAACATGATCCAGTGTCTTATTAACCAAATTCAATAGTGCTTTCCCTTTCAAAGCACAAGGCTGGCTGGCTTCTCTATAGAATTTTTTTTTTTTTTTTTTTTTTTTTTTTTGACAGAGTGGACAGTGAGAGAGAAAGGTCTTCCTTTGCCTTTGGTTCGCCCTCCAATGGCCGCCGCGGCCGGCGCACCGTGCTGATCCGATGGCAGGAGCCAGGTGCTTCTCCTGGTCTCCCATGGGGTACAGGGCCCAAGGACTTGGGCCATCCTCCACTGCACTCCCTGGCCACAGCAGAGAGCTGGCCTGGAAGAGGGGCAACCGGGACAGAATCCGGTGCCCCGACTGGGCCAGAACCGGCTGTGCCGGTGCCACAGGCGGAGGATTAGCCTAGTGAGCCGTGGCGCCAGCCCTCTATAGATTCCTAAGTGTCTATTGCAGATAAATTTGAGAAAGACACTTCACTATAGAAAATGTCTTTAATGTAGCAGTGATGTTTGTTAAAACAGAATTTGACAGATCAATATACCCTAAAATAATTTGGCTTTTATTCTCTGAAACATCTTGATCATCTGTAGCCTTAAAAATGTTGGAATTCAAACAGGAATGCCCACACTTTCGAAATCAGGAGTATTTGAAAGGTGGTCATAGGCAAGTATTACAGCACTCTGATATGGTACTGTCTGCTGTACTCTAGAATGTAGTCACCAGACTTTCACTGGGCTCCACACCAAGAGGAGCAGGCATAGAGGCATTCACATCTATCATGTAGGAGCTAAGTCAGTTTAGAAGCAAACCTGCAAGACTGCATATCTAACAGCAGTTTAGGATAATGACCTCTGTGGGGGAGCTACTGATCATTCACATTCACATTCCCCGTCACCTCTTCCCTTCATGTTATCCATGCCAAACCAAGTTTGTTAGACCAATGTCTTCCATAAGCTAAGGAATAAGGATTAAAGAAGCTACTTCTAAGTTTTCTGCCTTTCCAAGAAGCCTTCGGTATATTGTTTTTGGTAGTTTCTTCTTCATTCTATAATTCTCAATTTCTCTGTCTCCTGAGAAAGACTTGTAATAAATCATACTAATTTTTAAAAGATTTATTTATTTATTTGAAAGGGTTACACAGAGAGGAGAGGCAGAGAGAGACCATCTGCTAGTTCACTCACCAATTAGCCACAATGGCTGAAGCTGCACCGATCCGAAGCCAGGAGCAAGGAGTTTCTTCCAGGTCTCCCATGTGGGTGCAGGGGCCCAAGGACTTGGGCCATCTTCTACTGCTTTCCTAGGCCATAGCAGAGTGCTGGATTGGAAGTGGAGTAGCCGGGTCTTGAACTGGCACCCATATGGGATGCTGGAGGTTCAGGCCAGGGCATTAACCCGCTGAGCCACAGCGCTGGACCCTCATATTAACTTTTTAATGCTCTTCTTTGCCAGGCTCTTTTTCCATAATTTAGTAAACTCAGATCATATGAGTGCTTTCTTTTCTGGAACTTTGAGTCAATTTTTACTTAAATCAATACTTCCCTATGCCACACCAGAATGCTTGCCTTCAGTATTCACTCCTCAGGTGGATTATGAACCCCTTGAAGACACAATTTTCACAGCTTTTGAAAAGCATCTATTGGGGCCTGCACTGTGCCACAGTGGGTAAATCTGCCACCTGCAGGGTCAGCATCCCATATGGGCACCAGCTTGAGTCCTGGCTGCTCCACTTCTGGGCTCTCTGTTGATGGCCTGGGAAAGCAGTGGAAGATGGCCCAAGTCCCTGGGCCCCTGCACCCACGTGGGAGACCCAGACGAAGTTCTTGACTCCTGGAACATCCCGGTTGGATCAGCCCAGTTCCGGCCATTGCAGCTGTTTGGGGAGTGAACCAGCGGATGGAAGACTCACTCTGTCTCTCTCTCTCTAACCCTCTCTCTCTCCTCTCTGTAACTCTCCTTTTCAGATAAATAAAAGAGCATCCATTAATAGCATTGATCCATGAATCACAATCACATGTATGGAATATAATTAGGATATGCACTTATGATTGCCATGTTTACGGCTCATCAAATGTTCATTGCAAATCTTGGTTTAGATACTTAGATCAGATCCTCTACATATAAAACTCCTGGGGTGGAGTCCAGAATAAGCAGAGAATGAACAGCTTCTTGAGGAATGAAAAGTAACCAGATGATTAAAGAGGCTTTATTCAGAGTTGGAAACGGATCCACAAGCCCACCATGAACAATCGGCACACTGAAGGAAGTCCCCACTCCTGTGAGGGACAGTCTGGAGGGCCAGAGGTTCTGAAAGTCACCAGAAAGGAGAGCTTTTCTTCTAGGCCAATCAGAACTGCTCCCCGCAGTTTCCGGTCTTACCTCCCAAGATAAAATAAGCCCAGAGCAAAGAAAGTCATAAAACTTTCGGAGCCAGCATTGTGGTGCAGCAAGTTAAGCCACCACCTGCAACTAGCATGCCCTATCAGAGTCCTGATTTGAGTTCCGGCTGCTCTGTTTCCTATCCAGCTCCCTGCCAATGCACCTGGGAAGGCAGAAGGTGGCCCAAGAGCCTGTGCCCTGGTTAAACCACACGGGATACCCAGATGGAGTTCCTGGCTCTTGGCCCAGCCTTGGCCAGTCGTTTGGGGAGTGAACCAGTGGATGAAAGATCCCTTTCTCTCTCTGTCCCTCCCTCTCTATCACTCAGACTTTTAAGTGCACAAAAGAAATTTAGAAAGTAAAGTTATAGAACGTTAGAGTATACGATCCTACAACTAGCTCAATTTTTCATTATCCACCACCAACTTGAATCAAAAAGAACGTTAAGAACATACACACACACAACACATCCTTTTGGAGATGCATGGTACAGGATTTTGTTAAATAACTAAATAATAATGGAGAATTGGCAGACCAACTGAGTAAATTACTGATATTTTGGAAACATTGTTCATCCTATCTGTGCCCTGGCAAAGAGAATAATCCAACTGTGTCTTTTTTTTTTTTTTTTTTTTTTTTTTTGACAGGCAGAGTGGACAGTGAGAGAGAGAGACAGAGAGAAGGGTCTTCCTTTACCATTGGTTCACCCTCCAATAGCCGCCGTGGCCGGCGCACCACGCTGATCCGATGGGAGGAGCCAGGTACTTATCCTGGTCTCCCATGGGGTGCAGGGCCCAAGCACTTGGGCCATCCTCCACTGCACTCCCTGGCCACAGCAGAGAGCTGGCCTGGAAGAGGGGCAACCGGGACAGAATCCGGCGCCCCAACCGGGACTAGAACCCGGTGTGCCGGCGCCGCTAGGCAGAGGATTAGCCTAGTGAGCCGCAGTACCAGCCCCCAACTGTGTCTTAAGGCTCTCTATATGTTAAAGCCAGAGAAAATCCTAGTTCTATGGAAATCTACTGAAAAAATTTTTATAATAATATTAAAATGTTAAGCTAATAGGAGAGGAAACATGTTTCCCTGTCAAAATTAACAAAAAGAAGAGAATTGCATGATCTGATTTATACAGAATAAATATTTCTTAAATTTCAGGCTGCCTTTAGTTACCTTTCCACACCACTCTTCAAAGCATTATATGCTCAACATCATGAGAAAATAATTTTTTGCTGAAAACTTTCACTGAAAATTCCATTTTAATTGCTGCTTCCATAATTAACAATCTCTTAATCTTGAAATGAAAACATATCTCCCATTAATTACTTGGAAATATTTACATCATTTCAATTCAAAATACGAAAGGAAGATATATATTTGTGTAAACCTAGTAATTTGAAAAAAACCTGTGGCAGCGCCATGGCTCACTCACAGCTTGCAGCGCTGGCACCCCAGGTTCTGGTCCTGGTTGGGGCACCGGACTCTAGTCCCAGCTGCCCCTCTTCCAGTCCAGCTCTCTGCTGTGGCCCGGGAAGGCAGTGGAGGATGACCCAGGTGCTTGGGCCCTGCACCCGCATGGGAGAATGGGAGGAAGCGGCTGGCTCCTGGCTTCAGATCTGCACAGCGCCGGCCGTGGTGGCCATTGGGGGAGTGAACCAACGGAAGGAAGACCTTTCTCTCTGTCTCTCTTTCACTGTCTATCGCTCTCTCTGTGTCCCTCTTTCTTACTGTCTGGCTCTGCCTGGCAAAAAAAAAAAAAAAAAAAACCTGTGATATGTCTACATAAAAAAAACAAATCAGTTGCTCACAGGTCAGTAGAATTAAAATAATTAAAAAACAGAACTATTCCAATTTTAGATGTAGAATATCCTCAAAAGCAATTTCTGAGTTATTGTCAGTCATACAAACTATCTAATTGTATTTCTTATATTCTGTCAAAATGTTTATATATTTATTTTTCTCTACCTGAAAGGCAAAGTGAGAGAGAGACAGAGATCTTCCATCTGCTAGTTCACTCCCCAAATACCCACAACCCCCAGGCTTGGGCTGCACCAAAGCCAGGAGCCCAGAATTCCACCTGGGTCTCCCACCTGGGTGGCAGGGACCCACACACTTGAGCCATCATCTGCTGCCTCCCAGGATGCACTAGCAGAAGGCTAGATTGTAAGTGAAGCAGCTTAGACTCAAACTAGCACTCTGGTGTTAAATGCAAGTGTCCCAAGTAGTGACTTAACCTCTTGGTTGTGCCTGGCCCTGTATTTTATGTTATTTTATTTTATTTTATTTTATTTTATTTTATTTTATTTTTTAAGTTTAACAAACATACATAAGTTATAATTATTTATGAGTGTCAAATGCTGTTTGAATACATGTACATAGACTGTATAGTATCCAATCATGGTAAATATTTCTGTCTCCTTATATATAATTATTTATGGTGATGACATTCAAAATTTTATATTGCAGGATTTTTTCTGTTTCTATGGAAACATATAGTACATTAACATTATAAATATCATGATATAGAATTTCTGATAGATAGATATAACCTAGTACCAATTAATCAACTTTTTCTCACCTCTCCTTCAGATTTTCCTCCTCAATCTCTGATAACCATCATTTTACTTTTAACTTCTGTGAGGTCACCTCTTTTGTCTCAGATGCCACATGTGTGCATGAGATCTTGGGCTACTTGTCATTTTGTGCTTCGCTTATTTCACGTAACACCTCTAATTCCATCCACGTTGTTGTGAAGGACAGTAGTTCATCATGCCTCACAGCTGAACAGTATTGTATACACCTACCACATTTTCTTCATCCATTCAACAGTGGATGGCTGCTTAGATGTTTCCTTTGCTTGGCTATTGTGAAGAGGGCTGTAGTAAACACGGGGGTGCAAATGTTTTTTGTAGACCACTGTGTTATATGATAGCTCTGTTTTTAGCTTTCTGAGGAAACACCATACTGTTTTCCATAATGGCTGAACTTTATGTTCCCACCAACAGGGAATAGGTATGTTCCCCTTTTATCTAATCCTCACCAACACTTGCTAATTTTTGTCTTTTTTGCTATTACCCAGTCTAACTGGAATGAAGTGATATCTCATTGTAGTTTTGATTTGAATTTCCCTGATGATTCATGATATTGAGCATTTATTCAAGTGCCTGTTGCCCAATTGGATATCCTCTTTGGAGAAATGTGTGTTTAGATCTACAGCACATTTTTATTAGATCTTTCTACGTAATTTTCCAAACTTCTCAGATGAATGTTAACTTATAAAAAGTTGTTTGTGGGGCAGAGTGGATGACAACTGTGAAATTGTAAGACAGTAAATTGATGCATCAGTGCAAGAAGACATACACTTTATGAACCCACAACACAATTTTACTTAGCACATTAAAATTATACATTTATATGTCTATTTTGATGTTGAGTTTACACATTCTCAAAGGCATATCCAGTATCTTATTTGTCTCTGTAAAATAGTAAATACGAAACGTAGGGCACAGTGAATAAGCTAATGAAAAAAAAATAGATGCTTTATGTAGAATGTGTCCACATTAAAAAAACCTTGCCTAGATATTTTGATACAGCAAACTTAATTTGAGCAAGACTTAATGGCTGGGGCTGGCACTGTGGCATAGCAGGTAAAGTTGCTGGCTGCAGTGCCGGCATCCCATATGGGCACCGGTTTGAGTCCTGGCTGCTCCACTTCCAATTCAGCTCTCTGCTGGAAAGCAGTAGAAGATGGCCCAAGTCCTTGGACCCCTGCACCCACTTGGGAGACCTGGAGGAAGCTCCTGGCTCCTGACTTTGGATCAGCACAGCTCCAGCCACTGCAGCCAACTGGGGAGTGAACCAATGGATGGAAGACCTCTCTCTCTCTCTCTCTCTCTCTCTCTCTCTGTGTGTGTGTGTGTGTAATTCTTTCAAATAAATAAATAAATCTTAAAAAAAAAGGCTTAATGGCCATAAAACAGTTGATGGCCTTTGTAGATGACTGAGACAAAAGTGTGAGGGAAGGCCGGTGCCGCGGCTCACTAGGCTAATCCTCCGCCTAGCGGCGCCGGCACACTGGGTTCTAGTCCCGGTTGGGGCGCCGGATTCTGTCCCGGTTGCCCCTCTTCCAGGCCAGCTCTCTGCTGTGGCCAGGGAGTGCAGTGGAGGATGGCCCAGGTGCTTGGGCCCTGCACCCCATGGGAGACCAGGAAAAGCACCTGGCTCCTGGCTCCTGCCATCGGATCAGCGCGGTGCGCCGGCCGCAGTGCGCCGGCCGCGGCGGCCATTGGAGGGTGAACCAACGGCAAAGGAAGACCTTTCTCTCTGTCTCTCTCTCTCACTGTCCACTCTGCCTGTCAAAAAAAAAAAAAAAAAAGTGTGAGGGAAGTATCTGTTTGTTTATGTTTATGTACTTTCTGTGAAGTCATGCCTCTTTACTTCAGGTATTACATGGACGTGATTCAAAAAGCAATGGTATTTTTACACGGCACACAGAATAACCATTTTGAGCTATCTATTCATAGCTTCCTATAATGCTTAATTTAAAATGACTGCTAGCTCCTTAGCATGAAATCCAGAGAAAGAAAAGGTTGACATTCAGTTTTCCAAGGCCATAAAAAGGAAAATAATGTACTACTCACTTTGTGAAGTTCTATGGAAAGACTACTGTCAGTGGTCACATTATTGCCAGGGTTCAGAAAAGAGGGTGGGCACCAGGGATACAATTTCATCTGTTATCTTGTGACCAGTAGGGAAGTTCTTGAATACTTGGTGTACATAGAACAAGAGAGTTACAGCATGCATGTTGCCAAAGATGCTTAGCCATAACATATGAATCAAAAACTATGTTTGTGCTGAGAACTAATCTTACAAGCAGCTTTTTAAAATTTTATTTTATTTTATTTGTGTGAAAGGCAGAGTTAGAGAGAGAAGGAGGGAGAGACTGAGAGAGGAGGTTTCCATCTGCTGGTTCACTCCCCAAATGTGAAGTGGAAAGCTATATGGAAGGACAGATAGACACCTCCACCATTCTAGAGAAGTAACCGTAAGTTAAAACTAAGTCTTGGGAATATTCTCAGTGAAAGATAAATAAAAAATAATAATAATAAAAATCTTATAATTAGATAGGACATTTTATTGGGGATAATTGGCATCTTGACTTAAATACATTCACACACACACACACACACACATTAATTATCCAAAATGGGAAAGGGAAGTCTTAGGAAATGTTTACACATACAAATGTGTAAGGTGTGAGGGAAGGCCGGTGCCGCGGCTCACTAGGCTAATCCTCCGCCTAGCGGCGCTGGCACACCGGGTTCTAGTCCCGGTTGGGGCGCCAGATTCTGTCCCGGTTGCCCTTCATATTGATTAGTTCTAGATTGTTAAAGAAAAGTTATTCCATGATAAAGCATACTATACTGTTAAAGTGTAGTAAAAAAAAAAAAAAAAAAAAAAAAAAAAAAAAAAAAACACAAAACCTTTAGTCATGATTCCCGCCACAGATGTAGGATCCACTTCGAGGGTATCTTGTTGCAGTGGGTAGAGATTGGACTCAGTGCTGAATATAGCAGAGACCAGAGGGAATTCCTAGCCAGAGGGCAGGGCAGGGTGGGGGTGGGGGTGTCAGTGGATGGAAACTATTAAGAGGAGCCCTTAGACGTAAGAGGATCCTCTTCAAACTGACCTAACGAGATTCTTGCTGAAAACAGGCCAGGCTGATCTGACAACACCCAGGGACAGTGGCCAATGAGGAACCTGATCAGGTATCCAGGGTAATCAGATATTGAGGGTGAGGATAGGGGGGTGGTTCTTGCTAAGCAGACTTAGCAGAGTTCTTCGCTAAAACTGGATTTCATGAGGAAGTGCACAGATGGGCCTTCCAGAAGACTCAGAAGCATGAACAAGCTTTGCCCAAGCAAAGAATCTTTGCCAAAGTAAATGATTTGAACTATGGGGTACAGGGCCCAAGCACTTGGGCCATCCTCCACTGCACTCCAGGGCCACAGCAGAGAGCTGGCCTGGAAGAGGGGCAACTGGGACTAGAACCCGGTGTGCCGGCACCGCAGGCGGAGGATTAGCCTATTGAGCCGCAGCACCGGCCCCAGTTATATTTTAAATTATTAAAACTAGGAAATAGCAAATGCCTTTTAAAAAATAACACAAATATGGTATCAATTAAAAGCAAAAAGAGAACATTTTGCTTATATTATTTGGAATTCATTTTACATTCAATGGACTAGTGCATAACAGAAAACCATAGGAAATGGAATTGAGTTAAAAATCATTTTAAAGTTTTCTAAAACAAACCAGGCCCAACTATTTAACAGTTTTTCATCATCTTCTTTAATAGAATCATAGTATTAGTGGAGTAAAGGAAATATTAGTATATGTTATGCAGCATTTAATCTAAAATAAAATACTACAGACACTGCCTCTGGATATCTTGTTTGAAAATTGAATCTACTGGGATATAAACTCTGCAGTATGGAGTAGCTGCTCTGTGAAAGACCTTCACCCAGATAATAAGTGTGACTTATTAAAGGAAAACAAAGTGTTTCTTCATTGGGAAAAGAAAGTGGGAATCCCAGAACTAAATATTTTGTTCTCAGAAGTTCCCGTTTGAATGAAAAACCCACAAGTGCCATAACATACTACCTTTCCTGGTCTCACGGCTTCCTTTGCTCCTTTGTCCCTGTTCTGAACACTTCTCACCTTTGCACCCCTGGACCCTCTCTGTCACCTAATATCTAATTCTAACCAGTATTTCTGTCACCAAATCGATCTTGTCAACACCTCAAGATTAGTTATACAAAAGCAGCTCTACTTAAACAAGTTCTCTGACAAATTTCTTTGAAGAACCCTCATATAAAAGGCAGAAAAACATACTGAGGAAGCAAATAAGTTATTTTGTGCATCTCAAAAACAGGCCTAAAACAGGCAAACCTATGAGCATGCTGGAGGATTTACAGATGCTGGGGAGCATTGTGCATTGTTTGTTTGTTTATTGCTTGTTTTTGAGCGTTCCTCCTGTCTTCCTTCTACATAATCTTGCTAAGTGATCGTATCCAGTCCTTGCATGCTCTTGCCTCCCGTACACTGGGAGTTCCATGTGCATCTCAGACTTCCACCACTGAGTTCTAAATTCGTGTACCTAAACTTCTAGACGCTCCCCTTGGGTGTCTCATAGTAACCTCAAATGTGACATGTACACACTGGAACCTTCAGTTCTAAGAATCCCTACAGTCTTTCCACTATCAACCACCCAGTTGGTTTAAGCCCAAGACTTAAAAATTATCCTCAATGACTGTTTTTATTTCCTGTTGTCACCAAAGCCACTACATCAGCAACTCGCATCAAATTTTTCCAGGTCTCTAACCTGGAACATCATTCTATCTGCTGCAATGGCTCCCCAACCAGCCCCCTGTGTCCCTGTTGATAATTCCTCCCATCAGCCACCAGAATGACATTGTAGAAGGTAAATCATATTATATAATGGTTCAAGTTAAAATTCTGCCAGACATTTGGTGCAGCATTAAAGCAACCCTTGGAATAACCACATCCCATCTAATAGATGAGTGCCTATTTCAACTCCCAGCTCACTCAGTTCAAACTAAGCTTCCTGCTAATGCCCAAAACCCTGGGAGATGCATGTGTGTTCTTAAGTACTTGGGTCCCTGCTACCCATGTGGGAGATTTGGTTGGACTTCTGTCTGCTCCTGCTACCCATGTGGGAGATTTGGTTGGACTTCTGTCTGCTCCTGCCTTTGTTGTTGGAGGCATTTAGGGAGTGAACCAGCAGGTAGAAGATCTCTTTCCTCTCTCTCTCTCTCTCTCCCTCCCTCCCCTCCCTCCCCCTCCCCCTTCCCCTCTCTCTGTCCCCCTTCTACCTCCCTGCCTATGTCTCTCTGCCTTTCAAATACAATTCTTAAAATCTGACATTTGAATCTTCACCAGGACTCGGAGACCTGATCTGTTTCTCACCTTCCTCTCTAACCTCTAGCTCCAGATATGTCCTCCCTAAACACTGCTGTTCCCTCTGCCTAGAATGTTCTCCTCCAAACTATTTGTATGACTGGTTCCTCTTACTTGTTAAGTCTCAAGTCAAAAGTCACTTTCTCAAATGGGCTGGTCCCTCTAATCCACATTTTGGTACCTTTGTATTTTATATCAGTTTTCCTCATATGTACCTTTTTTACTCATGTCTTGTCTACATTGCTGTTCCAGTCCTAGGCATACAATGGGAGCACTATAAACATTTGTGAATAAATGAATGAATGGATTGGTTATCAATATATATCTATATGTGTATTTCATTAAATATAATATTAATATATATATTTCAAACAATAGTAACAAAATGGGGGCCAGCAGCATTGGTGTAATAGGTAAAGCCGCTGCCTGCAGTGCCAGCATCTCACATGGGTGCTGGTTCAAGTCATGGCTGCTCTACTTCCAACCCAGCACTCTGCTATGGCCTGGGGAGGCAGTAGAAGATGGCCCAGTTGCTTGGGCCCCTGCACCTCCGTGGGAGACCTGGAAGAAGCTCCTGGCTCCTGGCTTTGGATCAGCACAGCTCCAGCCATTGCAGCCATCTGGGGAGTGAACCAGTGGAAGGAAGACCTCTCTCTCTCTCTTTCCCTTCCTCCCTCTCTCCCTGTTTACCTCTTTCCGTCTCTGCCTCTTTCTCTGCCTCTCCATCTCTATGTAACTCTTTCAAATAAGTAAATGAATATTCTAAAAAACACTAACAGAATGTTTTAAAATGTAGATATTTGGGCCGGCGCCGTGGCTCAATAGGCTAATCCTCCACCTTGCGGCGCCAGCACACCGGGTTCTAGTCCCGATCGGGGCGCCGGATTCTGTCCCGGTTGCCCCTCTTCCAGGCCAGCTCTCTGCTATGGCCAGGGAGTGCAGTGGAGGATGGCCCAGGTGCTTGGGCCCTGCACCCCATGGGAGACCAGGAAAAGCACCTGGATCCTGGCTCCTGCCATCGGATCAGCACGGTGCGCCGGCTGCAGCGGCGGCCATTGGAGGGTGAACCAACGGCAAAAGGAAGACCTTTCTCTCTCTGTCTCTCTCTCTCACTGTCCACTCTGCCTGTCAAAAATAAAAAAAATAAAAAAAAAATGTAGATATTTGATTATATATTAATGACTTAATTAAGCAAATATTCACTGAGTACTAAGTACAAGATAGTATATTAATATAATTTTTTTCAACTAAATGTATATTCTGGAGGCAAACAGTCTCATGTAATTCTAGAGGTTGTGTAATTGGTTCACCCCATAAGAAGGACATTAAGCAAGTTCTTCAAAAATGATAGGTGCATATACCCATTAATCTAGCCACTGCATTTCTACAAATTCATCATATAGATATATTTGCATGTGTACAAAATAATGTATATGTAAGGCTACTAAGGACAGCATTCATTATTTTAGCAACTCTTAGAAACTACCCAGGGGTCAGCGCCATGGCTCACTTGGCTAATCCTTCAGGCCTGCGGTGCCGGCATCCCATTAGGGCACCGGGTTCTAGTCCCGGCTGCTCCTCTTCCAGTCCAGCTCCCTGCTGTGGCCCGAGAGGGCAGTGGAGGATGGCCCAAGTGCTTGGGTCCTGCACCAGCATGGGAGACCAGCAGGAAGCACCTGGCTCCTGGCTTTGGATAGGCGCAGTTCCAGCCATAGTGGCCATTTGGGAGGGGTGAACCAATGGAAGGAAGACCTTTCTCTCTGTCTCTCTCACTGTCTAACTCTATCAGTTAAAAAAAAAAAAAAACCTACCCAAATATCCATATAAGGCTGCTATGATTTGGTTACTGTTGGTGTCCCATAAAGTTTCCTGTGCAGGAGCTTGGCCTCCAGTATCGGGGTATTGTAATGGTTGTGGGCAATAGGGCCCCCAGCTGAACTCCATCCCAGGTTTTTCCCTCTACATGTGAGGGTACAGGAAAGCAGGGTTTATTTAAAGCAAAACTACACACTGAAGAAATGAGTCAGACCAGCTCAAGAGAAAGAGAATAAACAAAAAGCCAAAACATAAAAAGATTTAAAACACAACAACAACCAAAAAAAAAACCCTCAAAAAGTTTCCAACCGTGCTTTTATACCATGGGAAGACACAGGGGCTGGTGTCTGGAGTGGAACTCAATTGAGTATTCAAGGTGGAGTGGAGTTTGGGGCAGGGCTTGAGGAACACCCATGTCTGTGCCTTTTCTGGAAATACAGGAATTTGTCATGGCATCAGGTATATGATGGGAGGGGAAGTATTCCCCATGGTAATTTTATTATAATGACCCAAAGGTCACTGCAGGGATATATCTTGCAGCCCTATTGGATATTTCCAGCTGGAAATAAGCTTGCAACATTGTAGAACTTCTGCATGGATTAGGGTGGGGGTAGGGGGCACTTGGTGGTGCACAGAAAACTGAACTGGAAGAGTTTGTGTTGTGCACACAAAAGGAGTGGTGAAGACAACTGTCTCCCCAGCCGGTCTGGCAGTCATACAGGAGAAGGCTGCAGCTGTCGGCAGGTCGCACTGCCACACAGCATGGCTGGAACTGTCAAACAGGGCCTATACCACCAGACAGGTCAAGCTGAGAAACCAAGGGTCATATGCTCATATCATAATGTTTAAGAGGGGAGTGCTAGTGGAAGGTAATAGGTCTTTGAGAACTGTTTCTTGCTGGATGCTGGCTAGTTGCTGTGAGAGTAGATTGTTATAAAAAGAGCAAGCTTGTCCCCTGAACCTCTCTTGCTTTCTCACAATGCCATCTCTCCCTTCTGCATACAGCAAGGTCTCTGTTTCTCTCCCATGTTATGCTACAGCCAGGTGACACCCCACCCCCAGGACATCAGCCTCTGTAATAGCAACAGAAAATAGACCAAGAAAAAAAAAAAGGTACTAGTTGATAAGACTGTAGTATATCTGTACAATGAAATCATATGCATCCACTTAACAGCAGGAGGATGATGAGAAATCTATGTGATAAATCAGGAAAGACCATCAATGATACATGAAACAAAAATTAGCAAGAGTAGTTACCTTTGAATCAAGAGGTAGACATGTGGAGCCTGGGAGTGGGAAAGACACATTCATTATACCTTTCAGGTGTGTGCTATGGTTTGAACGTTGTCTCCTAGAGGCCATGTGGGGGAAATTTAACCTTCGAACTAACAGTGTGAAGAGGTGGGGCCTTTGATGCTGTCTGTCTCCGCTACTCTGCTTCCAATCCAGTTGCCAGCTACTGTGCCTGGGAAGGCAGCAGTAGATGTCAACCCAACAAATTTAGCAGCAAGATTCCATTCTGATACATAATAGTTACACACATGATATAGATGTGGAATATAAATAGTAATGTATGCCTTAAATAAAAAGTTAAAAAAAAATAAGTAATAAGTCTTTATGGCAAAGAAAGCTAATACTTCTCAAAATAACCTGCAGGATTTAGCTTCCTGGTCAGAAAATGGGCTGGGCTTGTTTAATTGTGGACTTTGTTTTATAATAATGCTTTGTCTATCATAAAAGCAAAGCTTTCTGAGTCAAATAGTTACTTTAAAGAAAATAGTTAACAATTTTTTCTTGGTCAACAATAAAATTGATTAATGAATAGAACTAGATTCTATATAATGAATAAATACTTGTAGTACTTACATGTTTATGTGTTTATTATAACCAGTTTTATTAGGGATTTTTCTATTTTTATTGCTGAGATATTCAAACTTTCTTTTTCAAATCTTTATAAATCTCTAACAAAGTTTCACTGTTTGAGCAATGGAGTAATCATGGAATTTTAATGATGATATACTAAGATTAATGATGATTACTAAGATTTAATGATGCTATACTAAGAACATTCTTAGACAAGCCCATCATAACGAATAGTGAATTCATGAGTGCTGTGGCCTGAATTGTGTCCCCTCCAAATTCATCCTGGCCCAGCCTCAGCCGTTGTGGCCAGTGACCCAGTGGATGGAAGACTTCTCTCTCTGTCTCTCTCTCTCTCTCTCTCATCTCTCTCTTTTTCTCTCTAATTCTCTCTGTGTAACTAAAAAGTAAATAAGCCTTTAACGAAGAAGGGGACTGGTGCTGTGGCATAGCATGTAGAGCCGCTGCCTGCAGTGCTGGCATCTCATATAGGCGCCTGTTCAAGTCCTGGCCGCTCCACTTCCGATCCAGCTCTCTGCTATGGCCTGGGAAAACAGTGGAGGATGGCCCAAGTCCTTGGGCCCCTGCACCCACATGGGAGACCTGGAGGAAGCTCTTGGCTCCTGGCTTCAGATCTGTGCAGCTCTGGCCATTGCAGCCATCTGGGGAATAAACCAGCCGATGGAAGACCTCTCTCTCCTCTCTCTCTCTCTCTCTGCTTCCCTTCTCTGTGTATGTGTAACTGTGAGTAAATAATCTAAATAAATATGAATAACTCTAGTTAGCTAATTTCAATTTTCCATAGTAAGTCTTTCATATTACCTCTAAAATTTTCTTTATTTTGTGTGCATGAAACTTGGGATATTATCATAGATCTTAAAACACACTTCTAGGAAATCTCCTTTTACCAATTAAGGTATTCACTGAGAAATAAAGAATACTTAGAAACTTAACAGTGACACAGAAGCCCTTAAGATAAAATTCTCAGTTCTTTTATCCTCAAGATTTTCTCCATTGGGGGAAAAAATGTTTTATAACAAAGCAAAGCAATGGACAAAAGAAACAGAACATAGATCTTTAAACGAGAGAGAGAAGAAAAACTCAGGAGGAACAGAACACATTGAGATTTTTACAGCAGGCAGGCAGTTCTGATCCCTTTCCCATGAGAGAAAAGACTTCTAAGTTCTTGGAACGCAGCTGGGATTATTAAAGTGGACAGACCATTGATAGTCCGGCTCCTTGGCCCCACATATGTACTACTTTCAGCATCCCAGGCATGCCTTTGTTGCCTGGGGGATTCCCTGTGGGTTTCAATGGCAGAGTTCCCAGAGAACTCCTTTGGGGTCAGGTGGCCTTCCGGGAGGAGTGGCTAAAACAACAAGTGCCATTTTCTCTCCACAGCCTTCACTTTTACCTAAGGTTTCCTCTGATACTTTCTTTTCTCTATCAATTAAGAATTTTTTTATTTATTTATTTGAAAGGCAGAGTTACAGAGGTAGAGACAGAGAGATTTGGCTATCAGTTTGGCGTCTGAATTGGTTGTGGGGGGGGGGGGGGGAGGCGGGGAACAGAAGAAACTATCAGAGGAAAACCTTAGGTAAAGTGAAGGTTGTGGGGAGAAAATGCACAGCCCCAGCCCCTTGAAATTCTTAAATCTGGGGCCAGTGCTGTGGTGCAGTAGGTTAAAGCCCTAGCCTACAATGCCAGCATCCCATATGGGCCCTAGGTTGAGTCCTGTCTGCTCCACTTTTGCTCCAGCTTCTTGCTAATGCACCTGGGAAAGCATTAGAAGATAGCCCAAGGGCTTGGGCCCCTGCACCCTCGTGGGAGACCGAGAAGAAGCTCCTGGCTCCTGGCTTCAGCCTGGCCCAGTCCCAGACATTGAAGCAACTTGGGGAGTAAACCAGCAGATGGAAGACCTCTCTCTGCCTCTACCTCTCTCTCTAATTCTGCCTTTCAAATAAATAAAATAAAATAAAATAAATTCTTAAATCTATATCATTATTAAACTACAGAAAGATTAATTGTAAAATGTTTTTACATTATAGTTGTTTAGAGTATTGTTGTGGGAGAAGAATTATAATCCTTCAAAAGCTGTATCTGATAATAACAAATATTTCTTTAACCAGCCACCGGCAACAACTAACTCTAAGGCTATTCTATCCTGTATAGTAGCCAGCGGCGCAATTAAAATTTAAATGAAATACAATGAAAATTTTGGCTCATCAGTTGAACTGGTTGTATGTCAAGTGCTGAACAGTCTCATGAGACTGGTGGTGGCTGTTACATTGTACAGGGCAGATACAGTCCATTTCTGTTATCCCAGAGAGTTCTCTTGAGCATTGCTGCTTACAGGACAAAGCACCAAGAAAGGAGGAAACAAGTACCTGGGCAGTGTAATAGAGGGGAGGTAAGTTCAGTGACTGTATTTCATCACTGTGTTGATATGCTGTATTTTTACCAGTTTAATCTCATAATTTGGGAAGCAACAAATGGCTTTCTCACTTTCAGTCTGAAAGAAGCCCTACTTGTCTTCCACAGAGCTGAGCTCAGCTCCGTCAGAACAACTGAATTACAATGCCTTGCTCTCACATGGAAGATGGAGTCCAGGCAGATTCCAGTAGACAGAATGTTCCGCGACTTTATTTTAATGTATTTGAGAATCAGTGGGACACACTCAGAGAGAGAGCGCTCCCATCTGCCAATTCATTCCCTAAATGCTGGGCCGAGTCTGAAGCTGGGAGCCAGGAACTAAACCAAGGTCTTTTACAGGGGTGGCAGGCACCCAGTCACTTGAGCCCTCACTGTTGCTTCCCAGGGTCTGCCTCAGCAGGAAGCTGGAGTCAGGAACTGGACCCAGGATCAAACCCAGGTACTCCAATGTGAGACATAGGCATCTTAACCAGCATCTTAACCGGTAGGCCAATTGCCTATCCCTGTTCAGTGATTTTTCCACAACTGATTCTGAACTGTGAAGGCATGAAAAGCTAGTTATAACAGGAAAATACGGAAAAATAAAAATGGAAAATTGGAAGATACTTTAATTTTACATTTTGACACTCTCTGAAACATCTCTGGACTCTTGTAAGACAAGACATCAATAAACTATGACTCCTCAAAGATCTCCGCATGACGAATAAAGGATCATTTTTTAAAAGGCTGCTCTGCAGGCTCAGATTGGCAGAACAATTTTGGAAAAGAAAGAAGGGATAAAAATATGCTTCTTTTGAAGCCTTTAGGATCTAGAGGAGACGAATCTGTATGCACTAAAACACAGCATAGAGAAAATGCGCCTGTTTTAAAGGAATTGATATAGAATTTGTAATCATTTTGTAAAGAATGATTTGCGGCTGGGCTAGAAGATTGCATTTATTTTCATTCTGCTTCCAGATAAACTAGAGATGTGTATTTTCACTACAAAAGTATTCCTTGAATTAAAAAAAAAACCTCATCAGTTTATTTAAATAATAAATTCCCCCTAAGAGCTTATATTTGTGTACATGTCTGTGTGTATGTTTTTATAGGTGAATGAAGGCAAACTTCAGTGGAAGTCTGTATTTATTGGCAAATGCCCAAGCCTATGTCACTTCACACACAGAAAAGATTAAGCTGCAGAGAAAAAAACTACAGAGCCATAATTGCTGATTGGCTTTAACTAAGAGAAGAAAATACCCAAGAGAATACATAAGAATCAGTCATATAAACCTTGGGAAAAGTCATGGGAGAAAAAAAGTGCATATAACGAGAGAAATCGTGAAAAAGAAAAATGGACATAAAAGAAATCCACATTTCACCCTTACCCCCAGCCTCTGGCACAGAAGAAACTAATTAGTTGTTATTCACTGGAAACAGTACTTTACGAATTTTAGCTATCCTTACTATTAATTTCTGTCAATAATTTGGTTTTACTAATCACCGTTGCTAATTTTGTAAAAATGTGCTTCCTTGCAATATACTTATTTCAAAAATTATTCTCTTCTTCCATGACACCTTCATGGATCTCTAAATATACAAATCTCACCTTGAAGAGAAACTGCTGTACACACAGGAGACCAAGTGGGAAATTCCTTCGCCACAGTCTAGGTTCTCTCAACCCACTGCCCCTGGGGGACTGACTCCTCCCTATTGCTCTCAGGATCTTTAGTACTGGATTCTCCCACTTCAGGAAGTGGACAGGCACCACACACCCTTTCAATACCTGAATATACACTGTCCACCAATTCGTTCTGACATTGTATTTATTCCTGCTGGAGAAAATCAGAGAGCAGCTGGGTAAAATACTTCAGGCAAATACTTTGCTCATGAGTAATATATCGAGCACAAAATTCAGAGCTGGCTGGTTTCACTGTTTTCGGACTTCCTAATGTAGACAATGTGTGTAAGCGGATTGGTCTAATTTTTCCTGAAGATAGAAGACGTGCTGAGATATCCTTATATTCTTAACATTCTTTCAAAAGAAAAAAGGAAGGAGGGAATGGCTGAGGGGGAATAAGAATAGGAACAAGAAAGGCAGGCAAACAAAACTGATCTTGTATCTGTACATTTTGTAGAGAAGAAAGCTTAGTGCCATTCAAGTGCAGGGTATTTGTAAGGATGAACCACCAAGTCTATGAATGTGGCAGTCTTGCCACCTAAGCAACTATTTTGGCCACCTGGCTTGCCAGGGGTCTGTTCACTTGAAATCAAAACAGGCATAGCTAATCTACTCTCCCAGCAACCACACAGCAGGTGGCATAGCTATAGGGTTATTATTCCCTCCAGCCAGGCATAAAGACATGGGCCAGCTATACAAGGAGTTTTGTTGAATGGTTACAATTGGAGCCCACGTAACCAAGACCCGCAGGGAATCAAGAGAGCATTCTTTACAGTATGTGGAGGTAGTGCCTTCTGGGAGCAGAAACTCCTAGTGTGCTATCTATGCAAGGCCTTTATTCCCTCATTTTCACAGAGTCCATTATTAAATCTATTTCCAGGGCTAGGCAGATTTGCCAAACTCTCCTTTAAGAGCAATTTCTTTCAAAGGAAGAACTCAAACTTTACTCGCGTATCTGCACACATAACAAGCACACTCGTTATTTCTTTCCGAGAGACCTTACTGGACAAGAAGATATTTGAGCAGAGCAAACTTCCCAGCTCTCCTTTTGTGTGCATTGCCTATTGCATCCTGGCGGAGTGACTGCCTAGTGCAGGGATTGTAGGTGATCCCTGCATGTGCATTTAGCACCTTCAGGTGAGAAGACAGGGTTCACTGGCCCTCCATGGAATCTCTTCTGCCCTCACACTTCTTAACGCCATCTATCAAAATCTTACCAAAGGAGAACCTCGGATGAGGATGAGGGTGAAGCTGCAGGCAATTGGCAGCCATCAACAACTCTTAAAATACTGCAGCCTTGGGGCCAGCGCTGTGGTGTAGCAGTAAAGCTGCACCTATTTGAGTTCCAGTTGCTCCACTTCTGGTCCAGCTCTCTGCTATGGCCTGGGAAAGCAGTAGAAGATGGCCCAAGTGCTTGAGCCCCTGCACCCATGTGGGAGACCCGGAAGAAGCTCCTGGCTCCTGGCTTCAGATCAGCACAGTTCTGGCCATTGAGGCCAATTGGGGAGTGAACCAGTGGATGGAAGACCTCTCTCTCTCTTTCTCTCTCTCTCTCTCTCTCTCTCTCTGTCTTTCCTTCTCTCTCTCTCTCTCTAACACTGATTTTCAAATAAATAAATCTTTTAAAAAGAAAATGCTGCAGCCTCTTCCCTCACTTCGGGTGAAGAGTAAGATTCCTTTTCAGAATAGAGTCAGCTCATATGTGGGAGTTTATTGCTATTTCTTGTCATTGCATTGTCAACATTTTAGAAACTAACCCTGATTCCATGTGAGGAGTTTGACATTGGGGCTTTCCTATCAAGAAATGTTGTAAAAGACGAACTGGGGTTTCCTGACTGTACTAGGTTCGTGGGGTTGGGTAGGTGTGTGTGTGGTGGGGGAGTCCTTTACCTTTCTGAAATAGTCAAACACACTGCCTAAGCCTTATATTAGTTTTGAAAGTCTATCATGGGGCCAGCATTGTGGTACAGCGAGTTAAAGCCTCGGCCTGCAGTGCCGGCATTCTATATGGGCGCTGGTTCTAGTCCTGGCTGCTCCTCTTCCATTCCAGCTCTCTGCTGTGGCCTGGGAAATCAGCAGAAGATGGCCCAAGTCTTTGGGCCCCTGCACCTACATGGGAGACCCATAAGAGGCTCCTGACTCCTGGCTTCAGATCAGCTCAGCTCTGGCCATTGTGGCTATCTGGGGAGTAAACCAGCAGAGGGAAGACCTCTCTCTCTCTCTCTGTCTCTACCTCTCTCTGTAACTCTCTTTCAAATAAATGAAAATAAATCTTTAAAAAAGAAGTATATCGGCCAGCGCCACGGCTCACTAGGCTAATCCTCCGCCTTGCGGCGCCAGCACACCGGGTTCTAGTCCCGGTCGGGGCACCGGATTCTGTCCCGGTTGCCCCTCTTCCAGGCCAGCTCTCTGCTGTGGCCCGGGAGTGCAGTGGAGGTTGGCCCAAGTGCTTGGGCCCTGCACCCCATGGGAGACTAGGAGAATCACCTGGCTTCTGCCTTTGGATCAGCGCAGTGTGCCGGCCGCAGCGCGCCGGCCGCGGCGGCCATTGGAGGCTGAACCAATGGCAAAGGAAGACCTTTCTCTCTCTCTCTCTCTCTCACTGTCCACTCTGCCTGTAAAAAAAAAAAAAAAAAAAAAAGTATATCACACATGCTATTTTCTAATTTAAGTATTCTAAATTCCATTATTAGAATTATTATTTTATAGCAAAAAGGTTGTTTTATTTTAAAACCTATATAGAAACATGTGACTTCATTGCAATTTAAAATTTTGATGATATGTTACACTAACACATTTTTTATATGAGTGCTAAGACCAATTGCTGTACTTTTGCCAGTGAAACAGGCAGGAAACAAACAAGTCATCAATTATCCATTGAACTTTACTAATCGTGTAAAATAGGAACTGCAGTGTTTGTTTTTGTTTTGTTTTGTTTTGTTTTTTTGGACAGGCAGAGTGGACAATGAGAGAGAGAGAGACAAAGAGAATGGTCTTCCTTTGCCGTTGGTTCACCCTCCAATGGCCGCCGCGGCCGGTGCACCGCACTGATCCGAAGCCAGGAGCCAGGTACTTATCCTGGTCTCCCATGGGGTGCAGGGCCTCAAGTACTTGGGCCATCCTCCACTGCACTCCCGGGCCACAGCAGAGAGCTGGCCTGGAAGAGGGGCAACTGGGACAGAATCCTGCGCCCCGACCAGGACTAGAACCCAGTGTGCCGGCGCCACAAGGCAGAGGATTAGCCTAGTGAGCCGCGGCGCCAGCCTGCAGTTTTCTTAAAGTGCTTTTTAGATGCTTCCTAGAAACTCTTACATGGATTTTAAATGTTGGCCCTTTTTTAAAAAAAGTAGCACATATATTTTCTAGTTAAAAAATGGACAGACATGTACGTTATCTCTGAACACAGAGACCGAAATACCATCAGTCCAAAAGAGGATAAAGTTGCTGGCACCATAAAGAAAGCCATCCGACACCAAGAGCTGGGAGTGGCAACTTGGATCTCAGTGGAACCCCTTTATCCATGGTGGTGTGGTGATCAAATTTATTCAGACTGGGAATCTGGTTGTGTGGGAAGGACTGAAAACAGTGGCCAGAGAAGCAGCAGTGACCATGGAACCAGATCCCTTATCTTGGTCAGGTTCCACTGGGCTTTTGCATCTGTAGTACAGTGATGTGGTCTTGAATAAGGTGGAATTACACACGTGAATAGGCCCGTGCTATAGCAAAGGATAGACAAACCAGAAAGCACCTTCAAAAAAAGCATCTCTGTTCTTTTGCATTTTACATGGAAGATGCAACATGCAATTTTGTTTTAGGTATATTGTTATTTATGTTTAATTGTTATTACTATAGAGAGACCAGATTTGATGTATAATTCTAAGGTAATCATACTTCCCTCCTTCCCTCAATCCCCCCTCCCTCCTTTCTTTTTTCCCTTTAATCTTTGCAATGACATCATTTCAATTTTCTCTACAGTCACAGGCTTCATTTGTTAATTTTCTTGCACAGGTTTATAGGAAACCTGTTGTATAAGAGGATACTATCAGCAGGGTTCCCTGGAGGCGGTCCCAAGAGGTGGGCTCTGGTCCTTCTCCTTGTACTGGACCTGGGTGGAGTCATGTGCAACCCCAGCTCCCATGTTCTCACACTCTTTCCAAAAAGCACTGCACACCAGGCTTGCACTGGCCCCTTACAAACCCCTCCTCCTTCGCATCCCACTCGTGGAATGTTTTCTAATGGAAAACAGCTGGGGAGAATGAGAGCGCGTAAACAACGAAATCATCTATTAAATTTCAGTCTTGTTTTGGTAAAATTATAAATTAATGACACACACACACACTCTCTCTAAACAATTTGTTTTCTGGAAATTTTTATGTCCCTTGTAAACATCTGGGACCTAACTCTGTTATGTAAACACTAGAAGGTTTTCCGTTGTCGTGTTAGTCTTTCTCCAAGATCCTTGTGTACTTTGTAGGTTGATATATGGAAGGGGAAAAATTGTGATTTAATAAAAAGTAATACATAATGTCATTTTGCCCACTTAATCATCTTTTCAAATGAATAAATCATTATTATGCACTTAGTAGAAGCCAAATAATCCCAAGGTGCTATTTATTTGGAACCTGGTATATGATACATACACACCTACTTTGTTTATCCTCACACAACAAAGGTACATGGTGGGAACTTAATTGTAATTTCAGTTATAAATATCCATGTTAGTAATAAACTCAGATATTACATTTTTTAAAGATTTTATTTATGTATTTGAAAGGCAGAGTTGCCATCAGATAAAAGGACAGAAAAAATCCTCTACCCACTAGTTCATTCCCCAAATTGGCCACAACGGCCCGGGCTAGGCCAAGGTGAAGCCAGGAGCCAAGAGCTTCCTCCGGGTCTCCCACGCAGGTGCAGGGGCCCAAGCATCCTTTTGGCCATCCTCCAATGCCGCCCCAGGCCATAAACAGAGAGGTGGGTTGGAAGATGAGCAGCCAGGACATGTGCCAGAATCCATATGGGATGCTGGCACCACAGGTGGCAGTCCCCAGATACTGCATTCTTGAGTCTGAACACCTTGGTATTTTTACCACCTCTCTGATTTTTCTCCGTGCTTTGTAATATTCAGGACTCTAAAAATAAAGCCCTTTTTTTTGCCCTGAGAGATGTTTAAGATAAGTTTATGAATATAAAAATACACATTTTATCAAGTGCTTTTGTCTACATGTTACATTATATATATAGAACTTGTGAAAAAAAACTATATATATGTAGTTCAATAAATTTAGTACATTGGCATTGCTGTCGTAATTATGTAAGTGGACAGAGACATCCATTTCCATTGTTCAAATTAATGGAGGGTAACAGATTAATAAAACAAAATTGGATAGTAGAGCTACAAAATAAATGGGATGTTACTTTCATTTTACTGTCTTCATGACAGAATAACAAAATCTTGACTTAAAGGATCAGGAATAGAATCTTGAGTCTCCTTTTTGCCAGAATATTTCTTTATAACCTTGCCACCCTGTTGTCAAAGATCATTCAGCAACATGAAAATTGTTCTTTCATATTTCTCTTCTGAAGTAAGGTGACTACTCAGTATTGTAACACCATTTAGGCTTCACCTCACTCCAACAGTGAAAATGCTCATGTGAAAGGCACCGGTAAGGTCCAAATGACCCATCTGCCATCAATTTGACCTCTCATCCACTTTTAGCATAAGCCAGGGGTGGGGAACACCCAGCCCGCAGGCTAAAATCATTTGGTTTGGCTCTGCCAAGGCAATTGCAGGCAGGACTTGAAATTCAGTAAATCTAATTTTGGGGCATAGTGGGTTAAGCCACCGCCTGCAGCACGGGCATCCCATATGGAAGCTGGTTCATTTCCTGGCTGCTCCACTTCAGATCCTGCTCCCTGCTGGTGTGCCTGGGAGGGAAGTGGAGGCTGGTCCAGGTGCTTGGGCCCCTGCACCCACATCGGAGACCTGGAAGAGGCTCCTGGCTCCTGACTTTGGCCTGGCCCAGCCCTGGCAGTTGTGGCCATTTGGGGAGTGAACCAGCAGGTGGAGGATCTCTCTCGTTCACTCTCTCTCTCTCTCTCTCTCTTTCAAATAAATAAATATTTTTTAAAAATCTGATTTTTATATTGATAATTTTGTAAGGCCTGTGAGTGATGTTATACATATCCAAATGGCCCTTGGTAGACAAAAGGTTCTCTATCCCTGACATAAGCAATCAGGCTCAATGGTCAAACATTGTCCTCTGTTTCTATGACGTCACTCGGAAGCAGTTTTCCTCTGTCATCACAAGCCAGCCTCTTGGTCTCCTTTGCTGACTCCTATTCTGTCTAGAGATCTCACAGGGCTTTGCCTCAGGGGTCTCTTTCTGCCATCCATCCTCAATGAAGTCAGCTTCATTCAACCCAGTGAGGTTAAGTACACATGGATCTCTCCAGGGCTCATCTTTCTCTTAAGGTGTTGTCTCCTATGACAGTACTTCAGAAAGCATACAGAAAAATGGAACTAAACCATAAATTCACTTCGATGAAGAAAATGTTGGAATCCAAACATACTTTTATGTTAGTGTGTATTGTCCATGAACCTTTTGAAGATCCCTTGTATACAGCAGCCACCAATGACACTCTCAGGTTCTCTAGTTCAAGGGTCAGGGAAGGGATGTGTTATGCTTTCTCTGGAATCATAGTTGCTTGTCTAGAACATTTCCCCCATCTTTCAAAGCGTTCAACTGAGGGGTGGGTCTTTGGCATCACGTTAAGCTGTTGCTTAAGATGCCCATGTTCCATGTAGCCATGGCTGGGTCGGATGCCCTCTTCTGGCTCCTGATCCAAGTAATTGACTCCTGCCACTCACCCACTCACGTGGGAGACCCGGATTGTGTTTCTGGCCTTGTCCCACCTGGCCTCAGCCAACTGCGGGCATTTCGAAAGTGAACCAGCTGATAGGAGCACTTCTGCTTGCCCTCAAATAAATAAAAAGAAAAGAAAAATCAGAGTGGCTCATCTGAAAACAGTATTTGGCTTCTCTCTCTCTCTCTCTCTGCCTATTTGGAGTTTTCAGGTATCTGAAAGCCTTTGTTAATGAATGTGCACTTAATTTATTTTCTTTTGTTCTGATGCACATAATACAAATTTTAATAGGAGACAGGGAGGTTTGTCTTTGTGTATCATTAAAAGGGTATTTCTTTAAAACTCTGTATTCTTACTTGAGGTATTGATCTGGAATGATGGACTGATATATATATGAAGTGGTGATAGAAATACCAGACTTCAGGCTATCTCAGGAGGTAATTCTGGACTCAAATCTAAATTACATCATTTGTCAGTTCTTAGATTAAACAAGATATTTTATCTTTCAAAACCTCAGTTTACTCATGAGTAAAATGTGAGCCATATCCATTGTTGTGGATTAAATGAGCTACTACTGTATAAGGAGCACAGTTACTGCTACGTAGTGACTCCAATATTTCAGTTTCATGAAGGTAAGTCCTTATTGTGCAAGAGATTTCACAAAGGGAATTTATTAGAGGAAATCAACTTTTTAAGAAAGATGTATTTTTATTTATTTGCAAAGCAGAGTTACAGAGAGAGGGGGGAAAGACAGAGATCTTCCATCTCCTGATTCACTCTCCAAATTGGCTTATCAACCTGAGCTGGGCTAGGCCGAAGCCATGAGCCCAGAGCTGCTTCTGGGTCTCCCACATGGGTACAAGGGCCCAAGCAGTTGGGCCATCTTCTGCTGCCTTCCCAGGCATGTTACCGGGGCACTGGATTGGAAGTGGAGCTGCTGGGATTCAAACAGGTGCTCATATGGGATGCCAGCACTGTAGGCAGTGGCTTAACCCATTGTGCCTCAATGCTGTCCCCAGGAAATCAACTTTCTAACTGTACCTCCTCATCATCATAGGAAGAGTTTCTCAGCTTTGTAGGCATATGAGTTCAACCTCCTTTTAATTTTCAATGCAAAATAATGATCTGACTTCCAGAAGTTGTATTGGAAAGCAAATTTACATGAAACGCAATCTTGAGCACTTTCTTCTGATTGGACCCCCATTTATTCTATTGGATTACCATTTTCCTGAAGAGCATTTTTATGTCTGGCTTCACTGTTACTTTCATTTTTCTCAGAATCTGAAGACCATGCTGTTAGGTGGAAACGTAGGAATTTAAAAAAAAAAAGAGAAAGAAACATATGAAGATGTTAATACTCAATTTCCTTGATCTGTTAAAATGGCATTACTTTGATACTATCTCACCAGTAGAGTTGTTTCTTAGTTAGCAGAACAATGTATTCAAAGAGATTTTAATTGTATTAAATGTATTAAAGTATTTAACTGCCTTTTATGTTACTTTTGAGGAGAGTCCCATTACTAAATGAACATCATTTAAATTTATATGTATAACAAAAGTAAATATTTAACTTTCAGAACTTTTTTGTTTTTTTTTTTTTTTATATTTATTTTATTTATTTGAAAGACAGAGTTACAGAGAGGTCATCCATCTGCTGGTTCACTCCCCAGATGGCCGCAATGGCTGGAGCTGTGCCGATCCAAAGCCAGGAGCCAGAAGTTTCTTCTGGTTTCCCACATGGGTGCAGGGGCCCAAGGACTTGGGCCTTCTTCTACGGCTATGCCATGCCATAGCAGAGAGCTGGATTGGAAGAGGAGCAGCCAGGACTAGAACTGGCACCTATATGGGATGCCGGCGCTCCAGGCCAGGGCTTTAACCTGCTGCGCCACAGTGCTGGCCCTACTTTTGGAACTTTTAAAAAAGATAACTGTTAAAAGTATACAGCACTGGTGCCAGTGTTGTTGCATAGAGGGTAAAGCCACTGCCTGCAGAGCCAGCATCCCATATGGTCGCTGGTTCATGGCCTGGCTGCTCCACTTCCAAACCAGCTCTAAAGGCATCAATGGAAAGTACTCTAATGTCTTCTTAACTATAAATTTGCATGGGAACATAACTATCTAATTACAACTATCACAAAGCTGAAGGCAGAGAATGAAAAAGAAAATCTTAGATACTGTAATATTGGGGCTGGTGCTGTGGCATAGTAGGTTAAGCCACTGCTTGCGGCGCCGGCATCCCAGATGGGCACCAGTTCCTGTTCCGGCTGCTCTTCTGATCCAGCTCTCTGCCTATGACTGGGAAAGCAGTGTAAGATGACCCAAGTCCTTGGGCCCCAGTACCCATGTAGAAGACCCGGAAGAAGCTCCTGGCTTTGAATCAGCCCTGCTCTGGCCATTTTGACCATTCAGGAAGTGAACCAGAGGATGCTAATGAGCCTGGGAAAGCAGCAGCAGAAGACTCAAGTTGGGCCCCTGCACCAAGTGGGAGACCAGGATGAAGCTCCTGGCTCCTGGCTTCTGCCTGGCCAAGCCCTGGCTGATGTGGTCATTTGGGGAGTGGATGAAAGATCTCTCTCTCTCTTTCACTCACTCACTCACTCTCTCTCTCTGACTTTCAAATAAACAAACATCATGTTTAAAGAGTATAAATGCTCAAGAAAATAAAAATATTAAAAGGAAAAGTTAATGATTTAGTCTTATTTGCCAGATATTAACATATTTGGTGTTTTGTATTTCCTAATCGTCTTTTTCTATTAATACATTTGTCTATGTTTATCTGGTGTCATCATTTGCTATAGCATATATGCTATTTTTCATTTAACATAGAAAAATGCTAAATGAAACAACTTTTTTACTGTTAATATCAGTCTTACCATATGAATAGATTGTAATTTATTTAGCTATGTTGTTAGTGTATATGTGTAAAATATCTTATTGACATAATATGCAGTTTACATTAAAGGATTTCAAAATGTGTTTAACATTTAATAACCAAGTACCTCAGACACCCTTGGTTAAATGTTAACACAGAAACAGATCCATTTAAAACAAACAGCATATTGTTGATATCATTGGTAAGCTTAAGGTAAGTCTAGGCAGTAAAGCGGTTTTATAGGGACGGGTGTTACGGCACAGAGGACTAAGCTGCCTCTTGGGGCACCTGTGTTCTGTATGGGAGTGGCTGGGATGAAGCCCTACTTCTGCTTCAGATGCAGCTTTCTGCTAACACACACCCTAAGGCAGCAGGTGATGGCTTCGGTACTTGGGTCACTGCCACCCACATGTGACATAGATAGGAAGTTCCTTGCTCCTGGCTTTGGCCTGTTCTACCTAACTGTTGTCTGTTGAGGGCATTTAGGGAGTGAATCAGCAAAAAGAAGATTCTCTCTTGCTCGTTTGCTCTCTCTTTCCCTCTCTCTCTCTCCCACCCCCCCAAGTTTTGTCTTTTAAATAAAAATAAACTTCCAAAATATGTAAACATTTTATCATTAGCAATTAGTACAGTAGTAAATACATAAGAAATTCTGAAATTATCCTGAAATCTAATTGTAACCTAGAGTTGACCACCTCTTTCAGCAACTGTCCTTTTAAAAAGAAAGATGCTTAATTAAAAAAAAAAAAAAACCGCAAATGTGTTCAGTTTCACTTTTTCTTTGTCCTTTCTTTGCACATATTCTGGCTGAGTTTCTGAAATATGAACAGGAAGAGAAATGAATACCAATAGGAAGGCACAATCAGTGCCTGAATAACATTGCATATGCAAAATTAATGAAGGGCTTCCACAGTGAGGAGGGAGGGAGAAAGAGCCCCAGTTGTAGGAGGTAGAGTGCTGGAAGGCTGGGGGCACAGGCACAGAAAGCAATGTACTAGTTTGGGTGCACAGCAGTCGAGGACACAGAGCTTCCTGTGTTAGAAGCTCTTAGTGCAGTTAAATTCAAAGAAAAAAGGAAGTAGGGCTGTCTTGTTGACTGTCTTCGATACCGAACACTGCCAAAGAAACCAATTAAACCGTGAATGCAAAAACAATAAGCAAATAACTTAGGAACTATTTCTGGATTGTAATAACTTCATAGAAAGTTTAAGTTCACACTCTGCTTATTCACTTTTCACTTCAGTTTTGGCCCTAGATCTTTACTTCCTAATATTTCCCCTGAGAGATTTGAGCATGTTTTATATGTTTGCCTTCGGTTCTTTAAGTGACTTACCACTGGGCGATTTAATGAGATAAGAGTTTCCTTCAAAAAATAAAGAAAAGATGAAGACACAAATAAATATTTTGTATCTTGCCACTTCTAAAAGACAGCTTTCTTACAAAGTATTTACTTAGAATTGTTACTTTAGTCCCCTCAGACTTTTTAAAATTTGTCTCAACTCCATTGGTATTACAAAACTAAAACATGCATAAAGATAGCATAAATTTTAGTTTTATGTTAATTATTAAAATATATTAAATTTTAAAGATTTATTTATTTGAAAGGCAGAGTTACAGAGAGGCAGAGAGAGAGAGAGGTCTTCCATCCACTGGGTCACTGGCCACAATGGCTGAAGCTGGGCCAGGATGAATTTGAAGGGGAGAGGGTAAAGCTACTGCTTACAGAGCCAGCATCCCATATGGGCACTGGTTCATGTCCTGGCTGCTCCACTTCCAAACTTCTCTCTCCCTACTTCCTCCCTCACCTCATGATCCTTCCCTTAGTACACGCTCTGCCAGTGCCTCACCAGACAGGTGAACCAGTGGAGTCCACCTGACCTTAGATTATAAACCTCTAGAACTGGGAGCCAAAGTAAACTTTTTTGCTTCCTTCATGAGTAACTTGTCTTAGGGAAACAGTTGTGGGAACAAAAATTGGCTAGTATGCCACTGTCCTGGATTTGAAAGAAACCCAATATATTCCCCCACAGGTTCTCACTTGAGATTAAAAAAAAAAAGTGTCAATGAGAAAGAAACTTCTGTGAAATGCTACACTGAAAAGGTCTGCTCAAGCCCTGTGCGGTCAGATACGTTGATGTGATATTACTGAGAGTATGAACTTTAATGAAATGACCACGTACACATGTTTGTTATTCTAACATAAACTCACAACACGAAATTCTTCAGGTGATGATAATGCGGCATCTGACTACATTTTGCCCTTCCTAAAAAGTGACAAGATGTTAAATAAGTTTTACAATGGGTACCTGTTGTCATACCAAAGTGAGGGGTTTCTCTGCCTGAGTCATCAGTCGGATGATGCTGGTAGAGAGCATGTTGTGACAGGGGCTTTAAAACTAAACCACCAACCACAAGAAGGGAAGGAAGGAAGGAGGGATGGAGGAAGGGAGGGAGGGAGAGGGAGGGAAGCCTGCCAAGAAGAAATAAGAGTGCATAGAACCAGAAAGAATATCTGATACAAGAGCCTTTCCAAAGGACCTTAGAATAGGGGAGGGACAACGAAATCACCAGGAATACGCCAGTATAGCAGTGGAGTTCACAGAGTAATAGACGCAATGGGAATATTCGAGTGCAATTAGCAGACGTCCCTCATCTCATGTGCAGAGGAGGGAAATGAAACTAGTAAAAGTTGTCAAGTTATATGACTAGTCAGTGGCAATGCTTGAGGAAGTGGCTGTGAAAACTGCAGTTCTGAAACCATAAAGGGGTCAATGCAGGCTGAAATGTTTACATTTGTTCTGCTCCAGATCATGACAAGTCACATGGACCTAAGTTCTCAAAAGCCAAGGGATAGGACCAGTGTTGTGGTGCAGGGGGTTAGGCTACTGCCTGCAATGCTGGCATCCTATGTAAACACCTGTTCACATTTTGGCTGTTTCATTTCCTATTCTCCCTGCTAATGTGCCTGAGAAAGCAGTGAAAGATGATCCAAGTAGTTGGAGCCCTGCCACCTACGTGGGAGACCTGGATGGAGTTCCAAGTTCCGGGCTTCAGCCTGGCTCAGCCCCAGTTGTTGTGGCCATTTGGGGAGATAACCACTGGATGAAAGATCTCTGTCTGTCTGTCTAGCTATCTGAGTACTTCTGCCTTTCAAATACATAAGTAAATGCTGTTGGTCATGAGATGCACCTGTCATCAATCACTGTGCATCCTGGTATTCTCAGGTGTCCTCACTTTATGCTCACCTGTGCCTAACTTCAGGCTGTTATAAAAGGGAAGCTCCTTTTGTGTCAGGCATTTCACATCATAGGCTCACTCAATATCCATGGTTACCATTTTGCAAACGATAATAACAGTAGCTGTTAACACTGAACAGTTATTCAGGTCAGGCAAGTATTATAAGAAAGATGCATGCATGTTCTCATTTAATCCACACAATAGCCCTGTGAAGTAGGATAATAGTATTACTCTCACTTTACATATGGGGAAAATGAGACAACAGGCTGATAAATAACTTGTCAAAATCCACTAGCTGGGGCCGGCGCTGTGGCATAGCAGGTAAAAGCTGCCGCCTGCAGTGCCAACATCCCATATGGGCGCTGGTTCAAGTCCTGGCTGCTGCACTTCCTATCCAGCTCCCTGCTATATGGCCTGGGAAAGCAGTAGAAGATGGTCCAAGTCCTTGGGACCCTTCACACATGTGGGAGACCTGGAAGAAGCACCTGGCTCCTGGCTTCAGATCGGCACAGCTCTGGCCGTTGCAGCCAATTGGGGAGTGAATTGGCGCATGAAGGACCTCTCTCTCTCTCTCTCTCTCCTTCTCTCTCTTTCAAATAAATGAATAAATTAAAAAAAAATTCAATAGCTACAAAGTGTTGGAGTTAAGGGGCCAGCACTGAAGTATAGTACATACACTAAGCCTCCGCCTGTGGTTTTGGCATCCCATATGGGCACTGGTTCTCTGCTATGGCTTGTGAAAGCAGTAGAAGACGGCCCAAGTGTTTGGGCCCCTGCACCTGCATGGGAGACCTGGACAAAGCTCCTAGCTCCTGGCTTCAGATCAGCCCAGCTCTGGCTGTTGTGGCCATTTGTGGGAGTGAACCAGTGGACGAAAGATTTTTCTCTCCATCTCTCCCTCTCTCTGTCTGTAACTCTACGTCTCAAAGAAACAAAATCTTAAAAAAAAAAAAAAAAAAAAAGACATCAGTCCAAGCAATCTTTCCAAAATCCTTGCTCCTGATGAATAGGAAGACTGAGATTCAAAAAAGGTGAAATAAGCCAGACACAGAAAACAAATACTGCGTGCTCTCTCATATGTGGAAGTTAATAATTTATATACATGTGTATCTATTCAATCCAAATGTAAAGAAGTGATTACTACGAGCTGAGAAGGGCAGAGAACGGGACTAGAGAGGTTGGATGATGGGTGCTGAAACACAGTAAGGTGGATGTAGCACCTCCTGATGCTCTAGAGCACAATGGGCGTGACCACTGGCCCACATTGATGTGTAATATTCTGCATAATGAACTGTAAGAGAGCAGCTGGTAGACTCCAAACACAAAGGAGAGATAAGGAAATGGAAGGGTTGGTTGCCTGATAGGGTCATTTGAAGCTACGTGTATTTGTTGGAGAATTGCATTGTTCCCCTTCAAAAATGTGGAAGCATTGAAAGTATTGCATGCTAATCTAGAATTAAAAAAAAAAAGTGAAATTACTTCCTGGTCTCACATTGACTTGGAATTTGGGGTGTTTTAATGCCAAACAAAGTCCATGTACTGTCTCATAATTTATGCCAAAGGAGAGAGACAGGGAAAATGCTAGGATCCCAGTGTTGATGGGAAAAAGGCATACAAATACACAAATAATCCTTTTACATCATCTTGTTCTAAAAAGGTGAAATAAACTACACAAATATCGTGTATGATGGCTATTTTTCAAGTGTTCTGAAACCTATTAACCTGGTTGGGCATTCACAGACAGAAACCTGGGTTCTGTGAGCCACATATATGGAGCACTGAAAAAGACCTGGAGAGGTGGGCTTTGCAGCACATTGGGTGAAGCTCTGCTTAGGATGCCCTGCATCCCATATCCGCATGTACTCTACTTTGCTTCCAATCCAGCTTCTTGCTAATGCCCTGTGGCACAGCAGAAGATGGCTCAAGTATCTGGTTTCTGGCCACCCATGTTGGAGGGCTGGGTGGAGTTCCTGGCTCCTGGCTTCAGTTTGGCCCAACCTGGCTATCCATTCAAGGCATTTGGGGACTAAACTAGTAAATGGAATATTTGTGTGTGTGTGTGTGTGTGTGTGTCTCCTTGCATCTCTGTCACTCTTTTTTAAAGATTTATTTATGTATTTGAAAGTCACAGAGAGAGAGAGATTCATGAATGAATCTTCTATCTTCTATCTGCTGGTTCACTCCCCAGATGGTCACAACAGCCAGGGCTGGGCCAGGCCGAAGCCAGGAGCCAGGAGCTTCAGCCAGGCCAGGTCTCTTACATGAGCACAGGGGCCCAAACACTTGGACCATCTTCCTTTGATTTTTCCCAGGCCATTAGCAGAGAAAGAGGATAAGAACTATAGCAGCCAGGAAACAAACTAGCACTAATATGGGATGCTGGCATTGCAGGCATTGGCTTAATCCACTGCACCACAATGCTGGCCCTTCAATCTGCCTTTAAAATATATAAACACATTTTTAATAGAAGTTCTGGAGTGTGGTTACTAAGCCCACAGGTGCTGTAAGCCTGGTTATCTCAGCTTCTTGGTTGCTATACTGCCAACAGTAGCTATTTGGGCAGTGGAGGAATTACACCTTAAGTGGAAATAGGTCTCTTATTTTTACTGTAAGATTTCATAAAAAAAAATCAAAACATGCACACTGCCTCCTTCAGACTGTGGCAACATCAGTGAATGGTAATTGCTATCAAAAATTTGGATCTTGGGCCAGCGCTGTATTGTAGAAGGTTAAGCCTTTGCCTGAAGTGTAGGCATCTGGTTCGAGTTCCGGCTGCTCTGATTCTGATCCAGCTCCTTGCTAATGTGCCTTGGATAGCAGTGGAGGGTAGCTCAGGTGCTTGGGCCCCTACACCCACATGGGAGAACTGGGAGAAGCTCCTGGCTCCTAGCTTTGGATGGCCCAGACCCAGCCGTTGCAGCCATTTGGGGAGTGAACCAGAGAATGAAAGATTTATCTCCACCACCATCACCCCCCCCCCCCCGCCGCCCCATCTTCTCTCTCTGTACCTCTGCCTTTCAAATAAATAAATCTTAAAAAAAAAGTTCGGATCTCAACTTTCTAGTTTCAGAAACATAATACTTCTGGGATGGGCATATTTGTACAGCAGTTCAGATGCCTCTTAAGATGCCCGAATGCCATATCCGAGCGTCTAGGTTTGTGTTCCATCTCTGCCTCCACTTCCAGCTTCCTACTAATGTGCACCCTGGGAGGAGGGGTAATGGATGAAGTACTTGGGTCCATGACACACATGTAGGAGACCCAGATTGAGTTTCAGGCTTCTAACTTTGAACTTGCCCAGCCCTGGCTGTTTTGAGCGCTTGGAGAATGAAGCCGTTGGAAGCGATTTCTGTCTCACTATGTCTGTCTCTGTTTCTCTGTTTTCTACACCTTTCGAATACATATACATAAATAAATAATTTAAACCATCATTTTAAAATTATACACAGGGGATTAGAACTAAGCAATACTAAATAAACTTGTTACTTAGTAACTTTTATGTCAAAATTCTAATTTCATATTGGAGGAGATAGTGACAAGCCACATTCCTATTCAAACACCAGACTATAGAAACATTTAGTGAGAGGTTAAAGGCATAAAGAAAATTGTATAATCTTAGGAAATCCTTTTTTTTAAGATTTATTTATTTGAAAGGCAGAATTACAGAGGCAGAGAGAGAGATAAAGGTCATGCAGGTGCAGGGGCCCAAGGACTTGAGCCTTCTTCTGTTTCCCAGGCCATAGTAGAGAGCTAGATCAGAAGTGGAGCAGCTGGGACTCAAACCATTGCCCATATGGGATCCAGGCATTGCAGGCGGTGCCTTTAATTGCTACGCCACAGCACCGGCCCATACATTCCTTTTTAATTAAGCTTTTATTGTTTGATTTCTACCTTGTTCCTATTTGGTTCTCTTGATACTACAGAGAAGCATCATGATGAAGTTCATTCATTAACTCATAAATTTTTATTATATGTATTTTTATTTTTTCAAGTTCATTATTATTTATCAGGAGTGACTGAAATAAAAATATAATTGTCCCACCACCACCACCACCATCATCATCATAGAAATGACTTTAAGAAACAACTAGTCAGAAGAAGATTCTTGCTTTCTGTTTTCAAATGTTACATAGTTGCCTTTGATAAACAGGCCAGAGTGTCAAGAATGCTCAAGAATATATAATACAACATGGCTGTTCACAGGGGAGAAAAACTAGGGAATAACTTACATGCACTTTTGATTTCATTATATAAGGTAAGCACAAAAGCACCACCCATGCCTCTGGGACCATGCACCCTTGAAAAAAAAAGCTTTGCTTCCTTCAGCACGAGCAGTTTTCCTCCAGAGGTCAAGCATGCCTTGTGAACATGCTACCAGTTCTTTTACACCCTAACTGCATCATCATGTGCCAATGAACAGTACCAAATGGTTAGGAAATTAACCCAGGAATGGCAGGGACAGACTGTACAATCATCCAGCTGATGAAAACCTGAGTGTTCTGGGGATCTGGAAGCATTCCTTTTGCAGTCTCATAGATACCAAAGTAGGCAGATTGGTAGATGATAATACCCTGCACAGACACATTAAAGCCTTGCCACAGGCCCTTAATCCCTTCAGATTTGTATATCTTAAAGAGGCAGTCACTGAGGGCTTTGAATTCCTTTCAGCTCCAGTTTTATCTATGTGAACTGCTAAACATGTACTGGCAAAATCAAGAGGATACACAAAACACAAACCACTGGCTGCCAGATTCCTTGCAAAGTACTGCCAAAATTGGGTCCTCTTGTCTACACCACCCAGGATGATCTGGTTTTATCTATTTGTTGTTGTTGTTTAAGATATATTTATTTGGGCTGGCACCTCGGCTCAATAGGCTAATCCTCCGCCTTGCGGCGCCGGCACACCGGATTCTAGTCCCGGTCAGGGCTCCGGATTCTGTCCCGGTTGCCCCTCTTCCAGGACAGCTCTCTGCAGTGGAGGATGGCCCAAGTGCTTGGGCCCTGCACCCCATGGGAGACCAGGAGAAGCACCTGGCTCCTGGCTTCGGATCAGTGCGATGTGCCAGCCACAGGCGCCGGCCGCGGTGGCCATTGGAGGGTGAACCAACGGCAAAAAGGAAGACCTCTCTCTCTCTCTCTCTCTCTCTCTCTCTCTATCCACTCTGCCTGTCAAAAATAAAAAAAATAATAAAAAAATATATTTATTTGAAAGGCAGTTACAGAGAGAAAGAGATCGATCTGTATCACCCTTCAAATGGCCCCAACAGCTGAAGCTGCACCCGTCTGAAGCCAGGATCCAGGAGCTTCTTCTGGGTCTCCCACGTGGGTGCAGGGACCCAAGTACCTGAGCCATTTCCCTTTGCTTTCCCAGGTGCATTAGCAGGTAGCTGGAACAGAAATGTAGCAGCTGGAACTTGAGCTAGCATCCATATCTGATGCTGGTGTCGCAGACGGCGGCTTTACCCACTACTCCACAGCACCAGCCCCTTGTATCTATCCTTGAATGCAAAGTTGAGAGCCTGGGTGGAGAGGTATCTGATGACGTTGGCCAGGTTACCAGGCCAGAGGGACAGGACTCCTGGGGATACAAACCACTGTCTATAATGCCCTTGTATTGCTTGTCTGCAGTGATTTAATAACTGGCGTGATGCACCTGCTGCAGCAACTTGACCCTCTCCATGGGTGCTACCAGTGTTGGAGATGTCTGTGGCCACTCCACCTGCCAGGTGGGAAATTGCTGTATGTGTCATGTTGTAAAGGAAAGAGGAGTCAGACGACTGAGGGACAGGACGAGGCTGGGAAATCAGCTCTTCAGGACTCTGGGCCAATCAAGTGTTTCTGAGTGTCTACTTTAGTGCCCAATATTTGGGGGAAAGTGCCTGGCCCCTAGGCATTTACACACCTCAGGTTTCCTCCCTTATACAACTTTATCTCCAATCTCCCTCCCTTGGTGGCCAAGTTTACTGGTTTCCAAGCCAGATGTGATTCTAAACATGTTACAAATGGAGAAAAAATAACAAACATTCTCTCTCAACAAAGCTATTGTATTGCTGCAGATTAGAGTTTCCTATTTGGGGGGTGGGCCTTGTGGCACAATGATTAAGACATTGCCTAAGCTCTGTTTCTGACCAAGCTTCTTGCTAATGTAGACCCTGGGAGGCAGCAGATGAGGGCTCAAGTATTGGATCCCTGCCACTCATGTAGGAAACCTGGTTAGAGTTCCAGGATCCTGGCTTTGGTCTGGCCCAGCCCTTCCTGTTGGAGGAATTTGGGAATTTCTCTCTCTCTCTCTCTCTCTCTCTCTCTCTCTCTCTCTCTCTCTCTCTCTCCCCCTCTGTTTTTCTGTAGTTCTACCTTTCAAATAAATAAAACAGAAATCTTGTTGAGTGAAATAAGCTGGACCTAGAAAGACAAATACTGCATGTTCTCCCTTATAGGTGGGAGTTAAAATTTAACACAACACACTCACACACAAACACACAAAGAAAAGGAAAAAGAAAGAAATGCCTATGTGGGGCTGCACTGTGGTGCAGCAGGTTAACGCCCTGGCCTAAAGCGCCGGCATCCCATATGGGTGCTGGTTCAAGACCCGGCTGCTCCACTTCCAATCCAGCTATCTGCTATGGCCTGGGAAAGCAGTGGAAGATGGCCCAGGTCCTTGGCCCCTGCACCTGCATGGGAGACCCAGAAGAAGCTCGGATGGAAGACCTCTCTCTCTCTCTCTCTCTCTGCCTTTCCTCTCTCTGTGTAACTCTGACTTTCAAATAAATAAATATTTTTTATTTATTTGACAGGAATAGACAGTGAGAGAGAGAGAGAGACAGGGAGAAAGGTCTTCCTTCCATTGGTTCACTCCCCAGATGGCCAGGAGCCAGGTGCTTCTTCCTAGTCTCCCATGCAGGTGCAGGCACACAAGCACCTGGGCCATCCTCCACTGCCCTCCTGGGCCACAGCAGAGAGCTGGACTGGAAGAGGATCAACCAGGACTAGAACCCAGCACCCATATGGGATGCTGGCGCTGCACGTGGAGGATTAACCAAGTGAGCCACGGTGCCGACCCCTAAATAAATCTTAAAAAAAAAAAAAAAAAGAAATGTCTATGTGTATCAGTATTGCTACACATATAATTTTGTAAGACTTTGTTTTATACCCTTAGGAAGCCATTGGTTAAGAATGTTATACTACTATAGTTTTAATGATCTGTGATTACAGTAAAATTTACTGTATATGGGTGAAATGGTAATTTTTCCATTCAATTATTGTTTATAGCTGCTGTCTATATTCCCACTAATCTAGGGTCTTTTTGCTTTTCATTTGTTAAACTTACTATTTGGCGAAGTATTGAGCCTTTTTACAGTAATGCAAATTTTTAAAAATTATTTTATTTATTTGAAAGACAGAGTTAGAGAGAGATGTAAAGCCAGAGAGAGAGAATTCCTCCATCTGCTGGTCCACTCCTCAGATGGCTGCAACAGCTGGAGCTGTGTCGATCCAAAGCCAGGAGCCAGGAGTCTCCTCTGGGCTTCCCACATGGGTGCAGGAGCCCAAGGACTTGGGCCATCTTCCACTGCCTTCCTGGGCCATATCAGAGAGCTGGATAGGAAGTGGAGTGGGATCCAAATGGGCGCCCACATGGGATGCTAGTACTACAGGTGGCGGTCTTACCCACTATGCCACAGCACCAGCCCCTACATTTATTTTCAAATTCCATTTTCCAAGAACTTTTTAATGTATCCTCATATATACATTATAAAAACTTAAATTTTTTTAAAAACAAAAGGAAAAAGAGACAGATACTCCATTAGCTAGTTCACTCGTCAAATGCCCATATCTAGCACTGAGCCAGTCTGAAGCCAGGAGCCCTGAACTCAGTCCAGGTTTCCTTTGTGGGTAACTGGGACCCAAGTACTTGAGCCATCACCTGCTGCTGCTTAAGGTGCACACAGGCAGGAAGCTGGGATTGGAAGTAGAACTGAGTCTCAGACGGACACTCAGATATGGGATGTGGGTGTCCCAAGTGTCACTAAACAGCTGTACCCCTTCAGATAGCATTGTGTCATTCCTGTTGTCCTTCATGGCACACTGAGGCCTTTAGCTCACTAGAGACATCATGTACATGCAAGTGCAAAGGAGAAAAGAACTTCCGTGAGCTTCAAAAATGTTATCCCAGTAATACACGCCTCTTTTATGTATAGCTACGCATCCATGGCAAGAGAGAATGTTATACCGCTCCTCCTGGGGCTTGGTACACCTGCATAACAAGATCGTTTTCTCCACAGCCCTGAGTTATTAACCTAAGTACGACATGATCCAATTAACATGTAGTTTTTAATTAATATGCATTAAGAAAGACTACAATACCTGAGTGACAGGGCCAAGGCTACTGTGTCATTTTAAAGCAGAGCACTAAAATTATGACAGTGCTTTGCTTTCAGATGAGATCACACTCACCTGTGGCACTTTCTCATTTCATTAGTATGTGTTGGGTGTCTAACTATGCCACGAAGGACAAAACCTCTCATCAGTCTAGAAACCCTAAGACAAACATGGCTGCTTTCCAGATTATATCTTGTTATGGAGAAAAACACAGGGAGGGCCTGATACAGACTGGGACTCCTGAGGGTTTGTGAAAAGTGATACTTGAACAGATACCTGAAGGCTGAGTAGGAAGAGCCCTGGAGAAATGGCGGAGGACTTTCCAGGCAAGAGCAAACCCTGCACTCTACTATGCTGAGATGCAACATGGCCAGTGTGGACTGAAGTTAAAGGGAGGAGGTAAGTGGGACCAGGTGACGCTGGTCCTTGTTGAGTCAAGTAAGAAGGCCTGGACTTTATTTAAAATGAAGGAGGGGGCCAGCGCTCTGGCACAGTGGGTTAACGCCCTGGCTGAAGTGCCAGCATCCCGTATGGGCACCGGTTCTAGTCCCGGCTGCTCCTCTTCCAATCCAGCTCTCTGCTATGGCCTGGGAAAGTGGTGGAGGATGGCCCAAATCCTTGGGCCCCTGCACCCGCGTGGGAGACCCAGAAGAAGCTCCTGGCTTCTGGCTTCAGATTGGCACTGCCCCAGCCATTACAGCCCTCTGGGGAGTGCACCAGCAGATGGAAGACTTCTCTGTCTCTGCTTCTCTAATTCTGTCTTTCAAATAACTAAAATGAATCTTTAAAAAAAATAAAATGAAGGAGAAAATTGTTGAAGGCTGCTTTTGAATAGGGGAGCAACATAGACATTTATACATTTTTGCTTGTATTTCAGATGGTATCTCTTTTTTTTAAGATTTATTGATTTGAAAGTCAGAGTTACAGAGAGACAAAGAGGGAGAGACAGAGAGATTGTCCATCCACTGGTTCACTTCCCAAATGACTGCACCACTAGGGCTGGATCAGGATGGAGCCAGGAGCCAGGAACTCCATCCGGGTCTCCCATGGGGGTGCCAGGAGCCCAAGTACTTGAGCCATCTTCCACTGCTCTCCCATACCCAAAAGCAAGGAGCTGGTTCTGAAATGGACAAGCTGGGGACTCATATGAGATGCCATCAGCTTAGGCACTAGTCCTTCAGATGATATCTTCAGGATGAGTTTTTTTTTTTTTTTTTTTTTTTTTTGACTTTTTAGGTTGAAGATAGAAAGTATTTTAAACCTTAAGGTAGTTCATGTGTGTTTATACAAATTCAATTTATACCTATTGTATAAGAGTGTCCATTTAGCTTACCCTCAATGCCATTATCATTGAAAAACAATTCTGCCATTTGAAGAGGTGCAGTCTCATGTTTTATTATCATTTATGACTAGTAAATTAGAATAACTGCATTTATCAGTGCTTTATGTTGTTATAAATTAATTGTGGCCTTTGCTTGCAGTCAGGGAGACTTTTGGTATTTGTCTTAATGACATGACATAGCTTTTCACATTTTATGACAAGTGTCCTAGGGTGGACATTTGGTCTAGCGGTAAAACATCTAGTTAGGATGCCTGTGTCCCAGATCAGTGTGGGTTTCCTGCCTGCCTCTGCTGCTCAAATCCAGCTTCCTGCAAATGCATACAGATACACTGGGAGGGAGCACTCATGGTGAAGCAACAGGGTTCTTGCTGCCCATGTTGGTGGCTGGGATTGGTTCCCCAGTCCTGGCCATTGTGGGCATTTGGGAAGTAATCATTGGACAATTGTCTCTCTCTTTCAAATGAGTAAGTAAAAAAAGAAAAGTTTAAAAAGGAGCTATACTAGAATTTTTTTAAAGACTAGTACCCTAGTGATTACTTTTTCCATAAATATTTCTTAGCTTGCCTTTTAATTTTACTTTACAGTCTTTGACACCTTTGAAGTGTAATTTGTGGGGCTGGCTCTGTGGTGTAGTGGGTAGAGCCGCCGCCTACCATGCTGGCATCCCATATGGGCACCTGTTTGAGACCTGGCTGCTCCACTTCCGACCCAACTCTCTGCTATGGCCTGGGAAAGCAGAAGAGGGCCCAAATCCTTGGGCCCCTGCACCTGCGTGGGAGACTTCAAGAAGCTCCTGGCTTCTGGCTTTGGATTGGCCCAGCTCCAGCCGTTGCTGCCAGTTGGGGAGTGAACCATCAGATGGAAGACCTCTCTCTCTCTCTCTGCCTCTCTTTCTCCCTGTGTGTAACCCTTTCAAATAAATAAATGAATCTTTTCTTTTTAAAAAAGTAATTTGTTACTGAAAAAAAATTCTTATAATTTTAAAATGTTACTATTACTTTAAAGAAGAAAAAGATACTGTGTGTTACTGAGTCCTCATAAGTGTATAACACCAAGTCCCTCTGGGACAGACCTGTTTATTTCTTTAGCTTACATTAGTAACCATATCACTTCCTGTTCAACAATTTCTCTATAATATCTGTTCATCTGTACTCCAGAAGCTTTTCACAGCAATTCTACACTGTACACTTAGGACTATGTTGTAGGTATGGACATTTGGTGTAGTGGTTAAGATGCCCCTCGGGATGCCCATATTCCACACCCAGTCTCAGCTCAGCTTGCCCTTCAAGCTTTCTGCTACTGCACACTGTTGCAGCAGCAGGTGTTATGGGGAGTGAACCAGGGGATGGAAGATCAAACTCTGTGTCTCTGTCCCTTTCAAATAAAAATAAATATAAATTTAATAAAAAATACTATGTTCTCAAAGCATACACCCAACACTCAATGTTTATATAACTCAACCTTTAATGCAAAACACAAAATAGAACAGCAACAGCAAAATAAATAAAAACATGCACCAATGCATGTTACATAACAGCAACTCATGAACACTGTGAAAACAAGAGACTCCAATTACACTAACTCTATGTGGCCCTGCCGATACCAGTCCTAAGAAATAACACTACGTGAAGAAAGTGGAAGTGTACTAGAATGAAATTCTTATAGGTATATTTTAAAGTAACACTATACTTGTTTTTGATATACAGGATTCATAAAATTTCAGTCAAATGTAGCAGTTTTTACAGTTTTTATTTTATTCGAGAGGCAGACAGACACAGAAACACACACTGGGAGAGAGTTTCTATATGCTGGTTCACTCCCCAAATGCTTGGGCTGGGCGGGGGCTCCTAGGCTCATAATCCAGGTCTCCCAGATGAGTAGAAGGAATTCAGTTACTTGAACCACCATTGCCGCTCTGAGGATCTGCCTTAGCAAGAAGCTGCAGTCAGAAGCCACCGCTGAGAATTGAATCCAGGTACTCTAACGTGGGACTTCAGCAACTTAACATTTTTTTCTCCATTGCTTTAGGACTTGGGATATTTTCTCCACCCTCAATCTTCAATACATTCCTCTGCATGTTGTCAGGCTTTTGGGGAAAAAAAAAATCCCCTTTTGATAATTAAATTATTTAAGTTGTTTGGATTTTTAAAAAGTATAAAGTAAGGATATAATTTTTTATCTATTTTTAAAGTTTTATTTATTTATTTGCGAGGTAGTGTTACAGAGAGTAGGAAACAGAGAAAGGTCTTCCTGGTTTACTCTCCAAATGGCCACAATACCAGAGCTGAGCTGAGCTGAAGCCAGGAGCCTGGAGCTTGCTTCCAGTCTCCCACGCAGGTGCAGCGGCCCAAGCACTTGGGCCATCTTCCACTGCTTTCCCAAGCCATAAGGAGAGAGCTGGATCAGAAGAGGAGCAGGGACACGACCCAGCACCCATTCTGGATGCTGGTGCCACAAGCAGAGGCTTAACCTACTATGCCACAGTGCCAGGCTCTTTTTTTTATTTTTCTGAGTTATTTTGTACACATTTATAGGATACTTTGTGACATTTCTATGTATGTCTATACTGTATAATGGCCAATCAGGGTAAACATATTTCCTCACACCTTTAACATTTCACTATGGTGAAAACATTGACAGTCCTTTGTTCTAGTTGTTTTTTAAAGAATATACAGTATATTACCATTATCTTTGGTTACCCTAATTTATTTTCCAGAAGATAAATTTTCCACTTTGATTTGCTAAATCCTCTGTGCCTTCTTCATTTATGTAACATTTCTTAAGGTAGAAATCTTGAAAGTGATGTGCTGATCAAGTAGATCAAGTAGATTAAGTATCGACAGTGTTGGGTAGGACTTAGGACAGATTGGGAGGGTCATTCCTGGGAGAGGGTGTCCTTAGGCAGCATTGAGTTTTGGAAGCATGGTCTGGGTTTATGCAAACTATTCCTCGTGTCCCATACACATCCCTTTTCTCTCGCCACCTTAGCCTTTTGCCCCGTTTCCAAAATCTGCTAGATAAATTCATGGCATGACTTGTGTTATGTGGACCTAAGCCAAGTTGGTCTTCAACCTCCACCCATTGGGCCCCCAGATCCCCATACACGAATCTACACAGCTGAGGGACAAATGAGGTCAATTAAGCTATCTAAAGGTAAAAATAAAACCAAAGTTTACATTCTAGGCAAGACCAGTCTAACTTATGTTAGGTAGACTGAGAGATGGTTTCTGTGTATAAGAGTGAAAATGATTCCTAGAAAGTGTAATTGAGGAAATGAGTTGTGCAGCCACTTGTTTCCTGAAACAAACTTTCCTTTATACAACCAGGATGCTGTCTTGGGTGGCCTCTGTGTAATATAGAAGATGAAGTAACAAACTTCAAACCAAAAACAAGGTGATTCACATGAAGCGATTCATTGCTGGAACTCTGCACCAGCATTCGACCCAGATAGGGTTGATCTTCCTACCGACACTCTACTGTGGGGCTAATGCCATGTATTTGAACTCAAATTATTTTGTTATGTTGAGATAATCCAAAACTTGGACAGATCAGAACCAGGGTTGTCAATGGGACAGTTTCTTTCCGAAGAGTCTCAGGTACATATAGACAATGAGAAAGGCAGGAAGAAATTCTGGCTGACATGTCTTCCTTCCAAACTCCTACCAGACGAAGGTCACTGGGGACAATTCTTAAATCTAAAACTGCCCTTAGAGCTGAGACTTTCTCCACATATTTTAAGAGATCACCCTTGGTTAGGCGTAGAGTAACTACAAAAGACAACCTACTTTTCCTCACACAAATTTGTAGTGTTCTTCCCAAACAGATCACAATCTGTGGTCCAGATCTTTTTGCGTCCTACTGGGCGCGGACCGGGAAGGACAAATTCAGCATCTTCCTGCCATTCTTTTCGATAACGGGATTGACAAACTATGAAACCCACCTTACCAATTTTGATCATGTAGGAATTAATGTCTCGCAATCCCTTTGCGCCTTGGGGCCACGGAAAACGTGAAACTGGTTGGTCCCGCGTGCACACACAGGGCCGCTGCCCGGGAATGGCCCCAGCCTAACAATGATCCCCTCGCGCCTCAGCTCTCGGTGCGCGCCTGCACCTACGTAGCTTTCACGTGCGTCTTGCTAAGGGAGTGCATGTGTGGCTCCATCCGAATATGCTGAAACAAATTTCGGATAGAGGCGCGCAAGACAAGACAGAGGGAAGGTAGGAGCTGAAGTGCAGGGGCTCCAGGCCTTGGGGCGGGAGGCGGCCACCAGCCCGGCTGGGTGCGCAAGTCCGGCGGCCGCCGCTAGAGCCCCCCGTGCGCTTCCCGGTCCAGGCCGTGCTGCCCCCCGGCCGGCCCAGCGAGCCTCCACCAGACACAATCAACTCTGCGGGAGCCGGAGAGGGGCCGCGGGCGGGCAGGCCGAGGGGCCGGTGGGGCCGAGCGGCAGCCCCGCACAGCATCGCCACGTGAGTCGCGGCCCTGGCCTCGCAGAAACGCCAACTTTCCCGGGCAGCTGCGCCCAAGTTCCCACCGCCCGCGGCCGCTCCCGCCCCGCACCGACCTCGCTGCAGCCTCTTCAGGCCCCGCACCAACTCCGCTCCGGTCCCTCTCTGACACCTTCAGGGCCCCCGGCCCCTCCAGCCCCGCTCCCACCCAGCTGCAGTCCCGCAGGCCCGCCGCTCGGCGAGGAGACACAGTAAGTGCGGGCGGCGAAACCTCCGTGCCCTCCCGGCCCTCACCCCGCACACAACGCCCCGGTCGCCTCGCCTGCATTCGCCCAGGCGCGCCAGCGGTGTTTTCTGTGGTGGAGAATTACAAACATGGCGACCCTCGATCCCCGAGCCCTTCGCGCGGAGCCCGCGGCGGGGGGAGCCTGGGAGGAGGGAGGAGGCCGCCCGGGAGGAGGAGGAGGAGGAGGTGGAGGAGGAGGAGGCGGCCTGAGCGTCCCCCCCGCCCCCCGCGCCCGTAGCCGGCTCAGGCCCGAGAGGCGCCGGGCGGCGGGAAGGAGGCGGCACCGGAGGGGAGGGCCGGGCGCGGCGGCGGCGGCGGCGGCGGCGGAGCCGGAGCATAATGGTGGGGAAAGCTCGGCGTCGGCGGGGCGGCGGGACGGCCGGCGGCGGAGGGGAAGGCGAGGGCGTCCGTGACGATGGTGCGGCCCGTGCTGTGGAGCCTGCCCCGGGCGCGGCCTCGGCTCCAGGCTGCCCCGAGAGCTTTGTGGGCGGCGGGCGGGCCTGCGGGGCCTGCGGCTGGGGGGACGTCGGGGCCTGCGGGGCTGGCGCGTCCCATCCGCCCGCCGCCCCCTCGCCCGGCCGCGGCCGCCGAAGAGACCTGGGGACGGAGGCCTCGGAGGACCGCGCGGGGCCTGCCCGGGCCAAGAAGCCGCGGAGTCGCGTGAGCGCTGCCCGCCAGGCCCCGCGCCGCCCGCCAGGCCCGGCCTCCGGGGCCCGTACGCGGTGCAGGTCGGCTGGGCTCCGGGCGTGTGGAGGCGGAGGGGCAGCGTTGGTCTTCGCAGTGCGTCGTGTGTGTACGAGCGATGGAGCGCGGGATAGAGCAGGCCCGGAGGCCCGAGGCAGGGATCCATCTGTTTGCCCGGGGCTGCGGGCGACCGGCGGCGAGGCCATCGCTGCCTCAACAGGTTCTTCAGGGCCTCTGGTCCATCCTTGTGGGGTCCGCTGCCGCTCTCCCACCCTGAGCTCGGGCGCGAAGCTGCTCTGGACGCGGCTGGGACGAGGGGGCTTCCTGCGCGCGGCGCGGCGGGACCTGAACTTTCCCTTGCGCGATCTCCCCTCTCGCTTCTCCACTGGGCCGGGCCGAGGGGCGCTTGCGATGAGTCCGCGGGACCCGCTGCCCTGTCCGGCCTGGTGTCATAAACGGTGTGTCTACGGTACTTGGTGCCCTCTGCGTGGTCGCATGTGTGGTGTGCAGAGTGCCTGGTGTGGAGCGAGGTGTGTACATAGCACCTGGTGTACGTAATAGCGAGTCACAGCAGAGTATGTGTTTACATAGTATCCTTGTGGCACTGTGTATGCAGTACCCGGTGGCATGTACAGAACGCACATAGTTTTTACAGTATTCGGGGTTTCCAGTGTGGCTTGGTGTTTGGTGTGCTGGCTCGCTGTATGGTGTGCAGGCCATCTCAGGGCTATGCAGTGCGTGCACAGTGTCTGGTGTCATATGCAGTGAATTCAGCATCCTGAACACTTAAAAGCTGTGCGTGCAGTAGTACCCCAAGGGCCCGTAGCTGGTGTGCACGTAGTACCCGGAGTGCGTCCTGCTGATGCATGCAGAGTACCTGGTGTCATGCGTGCCCGTGTGCATGGAGGTGATGCTCAGGTGAACTCAGGGCGGGAGGATTAGGTGGGTAGGTACCATCTCTCCTTGAAGGTTTCGCTCCTGGGTCTTCACTGTTCCTCGGGCATTCTAAGTCCCATAGTAGTAAGCAGTGTCATGTGGAGGCTAGAAGGTTTTGGGGAATAATCTATGTTGAAAGATAAAATAAACTAATGGGGGAGGGGGGATGCTCAGGCTGCCGCCGCCTCCTCCCCTTGCTCCTCGTCCATCCTCCTCCTTTTAAACAGAGGCATATACTAGCTCTAGCTTAGTAGTTAGAACAGGCATAACCTCTTCAGATTTGGGGGTCTAATTAGTGATTGGACGTTCTCAGAGAGAACGTAGCGTTGGTTGTGCTTTGGAAGTTTGAGTGCTGTCTGGTAGGCAGCGTCATCCTTGTGATTTGTCTGAGTGTGTAATTTGTCCAAGCAGGAGATAAAATTCTAACTTCTGTGCAGGCATAGTTTTTTTGTTTTGCTTTCCTTATCTTTGACAAACTGTTGCTGGTTCCAGTGGAGTCATTATTTTGGTTGACCTTGCTTTCCAAGATGAGCAGACTAGCGGATCAAAGATCAGAAGATATGGGAAGATATCATCATGACAGAACCAACATGCTTTTCTTGTTTAACTCGATAATTAAGAGGATTTCTGTACTTTACGTGCTCCTTTTTTTGGAATAGATATTGTTCATTTCAAAACTGAATCTCCCTTTTACATTGTATAAGTGGGGCAACTTATTTCTGCAGTGACTATTTGCAAGATGTTTAAATACAAGTAAAGGCTTCCAACTTTACAGTGAAAAATCAATTTAACTGATAAAACTTAGCTGCTATTCAATATTCCCAGGGTAGCATCGTGTTGGTGCTTTAGTGGGTAACATCTTGCATATACCAGTGAATGGCATGTTGAACTGGCACCCTTCAGTAACCCCTTTGTTGTCCGAGTTGTTCACTTAATGTATAATAGAGGAAATCCTACTCTTTGGCATACCTTAACCTAGGCACTAATTGGAGCTAAGGAAGAGTTTTAATATTTGTCCTAGACAGATTGGATGTTGCTCTAACATTGCTTACTTAAAGCCCTAAGCCCCTAGTTTCAGAGTTTGTTACTTTACTTGTCTTTCAACTAAATTCTATATGAAGAACATCATACATTAAAGCTTAGAGGATCCATCTTTAACAAAAGATGGTGAAAATGGACAGTAGTAAGACTTAACCTTATGATAAATACCTTTCCCTGTTTGAAACCTTAACTCGGATTTAACATTACGTTTTGTTCCGGGATGACTAGTTTGTGTTTTGTTGCTGTTGTTGTTTTGTGTTTTTTTGTTTTGTTTTGTTTTTGTTTTTTGTCATCAAAATGATGGAGAGCACAGACATTGCAGCCCAGTGGCTTGGATTTGAGTCTCTCCTCTGTCATTCAGTAGCAAAGTAGCCTCTGGCAAGTTAGTTACACTTGCCGTAGTTACTATCAGTTTCTGTATGTTAAAACAGGATGATAGTAATTGCACTGACCTCCTAGGGTTATTGTAAGGATCAGAGAGTCTGTTAAAGCATTTGAAATAGTGCATGGCTCATGATAAGCATGACAAGGAAAGGTTAACACAAGTTGAGCTTTTTACAATGCATTATTTTCTAGTTGCTGTAGGAAAACTATAGATCCTTGACTGATAGTGTCAGTTTCCATATGATTTTCTGGTTGAGGCCATCTTGTCTTCTCAGTGAAATTCTAATCTTAAGTGATCTAGGGTTTAAGAAAGATGATATTTTCTGTCCTGAGAATTGTTTAATATGGAAAGGCATAAAGATCTGAAGTTACACTATGGCATGCTCACATATGATGTGGCTTTTTTTTTTTTAACTAGTTTGTGTTTAACTGTCAGAACATGCCTCTGAATCTCTGTTTTTTTCCCATGGAAAATAGGCATTTGTTACACTTCATAGGGCTTGTTCACCTGAAATGATTTTAAGAATGTTTTTATCATTACTTCATAATCTTTGATGAATAATATGTAGAACTGAAATATGCAGCATGTGAGTTCTTAACTATTGGCTTAATTAGCTCTTACTGGCTTTAATGTTTTTTGTTTTTCCACATTTGTCTCCTATCTGTAACTGCTTCAGGTTTTATGTTTTATATTTGCTCAACACAGATAGGCTTTCTAGATAAAGAGAATCTCTCTGAATAAAAAAGAACCTTTTCTTTTCATCATCGTGGAAACTAATCCCTTGCCAATTTTGGGGGGGATTTTATTTTATTTATTTACTTCTTAAATTTTATTTATTTGAAAGCCAGAGTTACAGAGAGAGGTAGAGAGAGAGAGAGAGAGAGAGAGAGAGAGAGAGAGAGTCTTTCATCCACTGGTTCACACCCCAGATGACCGCAATGGCCAGAGCTGAGCAAATCTGAAGCTAGGTGCCAGGAACTTCTTCCAGGTCTCCCAGGAGGGTACAAGGGCCCAAGGACTTGGGCCATTTTTTGCTGCTTTCCCAGACCACAGCACAGAGCTGGATTGGAAGTGGAGCAGCTGGGACTCAAACCAGCGATTGGGGGGTATTTTAACAAGAAGTAAAAAGTAAACAACTGAATTCACTTTCTTCTTGTATCTCTAATATGAGTATGAAGGGGTTTCACAGTTTTTTACACCAAAATACTCTTAATTCCATTTTCTATGAAGTTTTTGAAGTACTTTGTAACTTTCAGTTAACTTCTTGCAGTGTCATTGACAAGTTTTTTGGGTTTTTTTAGTTCTTTTTACAAAAACAAATGTAAAGCTGCTTGGATAGAATAATTCTGTGTAGACATTAGTGACCTGGGATTTTTTTCTCCAAGATGTCTTGATGTTCTGTTATCTACAATTTTATTACATAAATGAATACCATGGTACTAATATATATAAGTTATGTTTGCCATGCCTCAGCCACTGTTCACAGGAATTTACATCCACTATCCCACCTTTAAACACCTCCCACATGTTACCATCTGGACTGCACAACAGTCTTCCTTTTAATTATGGAAGGTTCACTTCCTTGTAGCATCCATATACAGTTCTGTCCCATTCCAGCACATATACATGTAAACTATAGAGAAGTGGAAAATTAGATGTTTTAAGAGAGAATGTGACCTATATAACATAAAAATTTGAGCATATCCTGGGACAAGAGATAAATGATACAAGTGAAGATGATATAAGTGAGGCAAAAATTCAAATCTAAGTATGCAGTAAATAGTCTTTTTGAATAATCATGGCTTAGCTATTGTTTTTAAACATGCAGAAATGAGTTATGCATTAAGGAAAGGTACTTTAGTTTTGAGGTTGTTTGCTGATACTGATTTTTCACTTAGAATATTCTTAAAAAGTTAGTTTGCATTTTGAAAATGCTATTTGATTTATTATAATTACAATTGCAAATAGTCTTAAAGATTTTTGCAGAGGAATTTCACAAATAGATTTATTTAGCTCAGCTTAATATGTAATCTAATTTAGTTAGACATTTAGTTAATCTTTCATTTTTGGGAGAATAGAAACTACTCAAGAATAGTTTTCTGATTTTTAACTCAGTTTCTTTAAAAGGGAAATTTAGTAATTTGGAAATTATTCTCACAATAATATACAAGATAAGAGCTTTTAAAATGTTTTTGATCGGAGCACAATCAAAATACACTGTGTGCACTTAAGTGATTTGGTCTCACTGTTAACTCATTGTACACTTACAGCTCACATTGTGTCTAAGGCAAATGTCCTGAAAGTTTGGTAATATCATTAAATGCTCATAGTATTTGCCTGATAAGTGGCTAACAGTTTCTTTCACTTAATATAAAATACAGAAAAAGAAATGACAAAGATAATGGCATACTATTATATAAAGTTTTTAACGGACCATAAATGAAGATTCTTAAAACTTTTGTGGAAAATGGAAGCAAAAGATAAGTTTATTTTGATACAAAAATTTTGTGAAATCCATGCACCGGTTTGTTTTTAATACACAATTTCTGTGAACTTTTTGAAGGTCTTTTGTATGCCTGGATTTCAATATTTTTTGCACCCCACTAAATTTATCTTGTAATTCAATTTTCTATCAACTTTAGCCGTACTGATGTAGATTCTTTTATGTTTGTTCTTCAGAGATTGCAGAATATATATATTCAGATCATACCTTAAACATTAGTTGGAAAACATGGTCAGTTGAAAACTTGGACACACAGTATTTTTATTTTTGCAAGCTAAACAATATTTTTGTAGTAAGCTAGTTTCACTTTAAACATATGCTATTATTGTCCAACTTCATAATGTTTATGATTACGTTAAATACATTGTATATTGTAGAGTTTTGTGCAATTTTTATATCTTGATCCAGTTTACTAATATGTTGTTATTTATTAAAATGCCATAATGTTCCAGATACTTGTTATGCATTGAGATGAACAAGATAGCAAGATAAGACTGTTCTTGCCATCATAGAGTTCATAGTTTATAGTAACAGGTACTGAAGCACAAATAATAAAATGAAATGGGGGAAATAAGTGTAGGAACAAACTGTGAGTTAAGGTACATTGTATTGGAGTTAAGATTACTCGTGAGTTTTTTTGTTTTTGTTTGTTTTTTGTTTTTGTTTTTTTTTTTTTAGATTCATTTCTTTGAAAGGCAGAGCTATGGAGTGGGGAAGGTGGAGGGAGGAGAGAGTGAGTCAGTCCATCAGCTGGTCCACTGAGCAGATGGCCACAATAGCCAAGGCTAGACCAACCAGCAGCCCAGAACTCCATGCAGTCTCTCTTGCTGGTGGCAGGGACCCAAGTAGTTGAGCCATTTTCTGCTGCCTTCCCTGACACATGAGCAGGAGGCTAGTAACCTGGACTCCAACCAGCACTCTATGGGATGCTGGCATCACAGGCAGCTACAACTAGCCCCACTTGTGAGATCTTCACACTAATGATTTCAAATTTATTCTGATTTGTAACTTTGAGATCTTACTATTTTAACCATTTCATGGTTTTTTAAAACAACATCGATTAGTAATTTTTATTATGTTCTGTTGAAAAGTTGAGCTCTATTATTATTTTTGTGTTTTTGTTTTGTTTTGTTTTGTTTTTGACAGGCAGAGTTAGTGTGAGAGAAAGAGAAAAAGGTCTTCCTTTTTCCGTTGATTCACCCCCAAATGGCTGCTACAGCCAGCGCGCTTTGCTGATTCGAAGCCAGGAGCCAGGTGCTTCCTCCTGGTATCCCATGCAGGTGCAGGGCCCAAGCACTTGGGCCATCCTCCACTGCCCTCTCGGGCCACAGCAGAGGGCTGGACTGGAAGAGGAGCAGCCGGGACAGAATCCGGCACCCCAACTGGGACTAGAACCTGGAGTGCCGGCCCTGCAGGTGGAGGATTAGCCAAGTGAGCCACGGTGCTGGCCAGTTGAGCTTTATTATTAAATACCAAACGTGTAATTATGTAAATACAAACATGTATTATGTTTTTCATGTCAGTTCTTAGACGAGAAGGTTAGAAACATTTAAAATTTTTAATGTTTTTATTTTTTTTTCATCCGGTTTGTCAAGAAGCATAACTTAAAGAACTAAGGATTTTCTTTCTTAGTTTAAATATTTATCATGTGAACACAAAACAAAGGCATACACAAACTTTATAAAGATTTATTTACATATTTATATGAAAGAGACTGAGTGAAGAGAGAGGGAGAGATCAGAGTAAAAGAGAGAGATTGAAGAGAGGGAGGGAGGGAGGGAGGGAGGGGGAGAGAGGGAGAGGGAGAGATCTACCATCTGCTAATTCACTCCTCAGATGGCCACAACATCCAGGTCTGGCCCAGGCCAATGCCGAGAACCAGTCGTTGTCTTAAGGAATCTTGTAGCATTCCCTCTGATGGATAAGTTCAATTTGGATTGAAATAAGTAATTTCTTGAAAGCTGCTTTAAGTGCTAAGGCTTCAAAATTCTGTAGGATATGTACTGTCACCTAAAATGCTGCTATTTTATTACATGATAGAGAAGTGCATCGAGTTGTAGCATTCACAGATTCAGATCATCCTGACGGTCACCAGTAGTCATGTTGTAATGGGACATTGATTATAGATTTCTTGTATTCACGAGCTGTGGAAAGATTTTTTAAGATTTATTTCATTTATTTGAAAGGCAGAGTTACAGTGTGTGTGGGGGGGAGACAGAGAGAGATCTTCTATTTGGTGATTCACTCCCCAAATGGCTGCAACACCTAGGGCTGGGCTAGAGTGAAGCCAGGAGTCTGATCCAGGTCTCCCATGTGGGTGCAGAGGCCCAAGCACTTTGGCCATCTTTTGCTGCTTTCCCAGGAGCATTAGCAGGGAACTATATTGGAAGTTGAGCAGCTGGGACTTGAACAGGTACCCATATAGATTGCCAGCATCGCAGGAGGTGGCTTTACCTGCTGTGCCACAATGCTGACCCCTGTAGAAAGATTTTTAATGAAGGCTAGTCATGGAGAAGTTCTCTCAACTTGAATGCTCTTATGAATGTTTTTAGTTTTTTGTTTTTGTATATTCTTGATTTATTTGCTTATTGATTATTTTTCTGTCTCAGAACGGTATCTGAGAAATGCTCTTTGAGAGAACAGGTCTTTATGTTTGAGAGAACAGGTCCTTAGTTTTCAATTGAATTTTGCACAGAGTGCTTCCCCAATTAATCACAAACATACCTAGTTTGCCCAATTCTTGGATTGAAAAAAAATGAGACTGGGGGCAGGAGATTAGGGCTCCAGCTAAGATGCCTGTATCCCACCATGGCATGCCTGGGTTTATTTCTTGGCTCCCACTCTGTATTCCAGGTTCCTGGCAGTGTAGACCCTGGGACGTAGCAGGTTATGGCTCAAGTATGTGGGTCCTTGCCACCCATATAGGAGGCTTGGATTAAAGTCCTGGCTCCTGGCTTTGGCCTGACGGTTGAATGCATTTGGGTAGTGAACCAGTGGATGGTGCTCATCTCTCTTTGTGTGTGTGCGTGTGTCTCTTTGTCTCCTGAATTAAAAAAAAAAAATGTATTTGGAGTTGCTATTGAGGTTTATAGAGAACGGTCTTGAATGGATTTGGTAGGGGGCTTATTTTACCATCAGAGATGTTGTCTTTTAGGATTATAGAGATTATAAAGTCTAAGGTAACTTATTTTCTACTGCATTTATAATTTAGAAGTCTTTTTCCATGCTTAGAAATATTAAATTTAATATAATTTAAAATAGAAATACCTGGCTTCTTTTATTTTGGAAAGTGTTCGTGTTTTACCACTCTGCATATATAACCTTGAGAAATCTTTCACTTCTGATCCATATTCATGTTGGATTGTTTCAGGTAAAAGCTCTACCATTTGAATCACTTGAAAGTTAAACTTTATTTTAGGTTTATTAAAATAAGACTAGTTTGAGTCCTAGTTACTTTCTTGTGAATTGAAAGATGTACAACCAGTAGTCCAATTTAAATGTTAGCTTTCTCTCAGTTCATTTGTGCATTGCAAACAAATGGTAATGAGAATTGTCCTAATGCAACCCTGAGTTCCACTGGTATCTGGACCTTAATTGTTCTTTTAAATATATTTTTGGTTTATTTAGATAATTTAGATGACAGTGTAACAAAATTCACATTATGAACCAGGAGTGATTTAATATTTTGTTTCTCAGTAATGAGAAGCAAGCATTTGAATTATTTTTTTCTCTTAAAAAATATTGAATTAGAATTTCTTGGGTAGGTCTGAGCATTAATATTTTGAAGTTCCCCAGTTTTTTTAATCTTTTCAGGTTTGAAATCTTTATTTATTTAAGTAGGCAGTGGTATATGTGCTTTCTTTTTAAAGATTTTTGGAGTAGCTTGTAGGTAATTGTGCACTCTGGTCCCGTAGCTCTGAGCCTCAGAAATTCTCTTTCAATAATCAGATCCATGGGAGGTGTTTCCCACAGCAGTGAAGATGCCACTTGGGACACCCACATCACATATCAGGGTGCCCATATTTGAGCCTCAGCTCTGCTTCTGATTCTAGCTTCCTGCTAATGTGTACCCTGTGAAGCAGCGGATGATGTTTCCAATAGTTGGATCCTGCCACCCACATGGGAAACCTGAATTGAATTCCTGGCTCTGGCTTCACCCCTGGGTTAGTCCCAACTGTTATATGCATTTGGGGAATAAACCAGTGGATGGAAGATCTCTCTTCATCTCCAGCTCTCTGTTTCTCTTTACTAGATATAAATATCGATATTTATATCTCCATTAAGTTTTTATTTTTTTTAATTTGACAGGTAGAGCTAGACAGTGAGAGAGAGAGACAGAGAGAAAGGTCTTCCTTCCATTGGTTCACCCCTCCCAAATGGCCGCTACAGCTGGTACTACGCCGATCCAAAGCCAGGAGCCAGGTGCTTCTCCTGGTCTCCCATGCAGGTGCAGGGGCCCAAGCACTTGGGCCATCCTCTACTGCACTCCCAGGCCACAACAGAGAGCTGGACTGGAAGAGGGGCAGCAAGGACTAGAACCCGATGCCCATATGGGATGCTGGCACTGCAGGTGGAGGATTAACCAAGTGAGCCACGGTGCCGGCCATTCCAAGAAGTTTCTTAAATAAAGCAATAAAACAACTTGAAAAATAAATGTACATCTTTTCAGGCTCTTCAAATTTTCCTTTTTACCTATTTATTAGATGGGGGAAGATGCCTATCAAAGGTTGGTTTATGTTCCCCGATGCCTCAGAATCATAGAGCTACAACCACAGGTTACTGCTTATTATATATCGAGATAAATGATATTGAGGAGATAGGGTGCTATCCAGTTAGAATGTTTGGCTATTGCAATAATTGGACTAAAAAAGCAGCAACTCAGTGTTCTTGTCTATCCTGTAGTAAACTATGTAATCCCCATAATCCTGATAAGTAGCAGAAAACTCAGATATCTTTCCATAGGCAGACCAACCTTCTTCTTCCTTCTTCCTTCTTTCTTTCTTTTTTTTTTTTTTTTTTTGAATTTATGTAAAAGGAACAAACTTCATGATAATGATACTTTCCACCCTACCCTCCCCGGCTTCCATCCTCTCTCCTCCTTCCTTATTTTCCTTTTAATTTTTGCAGTAACATACTTGGAATTTACTTTACAATCACAAGCTTAGTCCTCCACCAAATAAAGAATTCAACAAGTGGTACATAGAAAAACCACTGTTCTCTTGGAGTGTAGACAGACCGACCTTCTTGATGTTACATCTGCATTCTACAGTGAGACCACTTGAGAAAAAATTTTGGCCTCTGTCTAGCTCTCTGGTTCTTTATCCCAGGCCTTTATGTTGACTTTAGGTGATTCTAAATATTCCTCCAGGTTGGGCGTGCCAATTCCATTTGCAGGTTGTCCCAAAGGGATGGCCATCCACAGGAGCAGATTCAGTCTTTGAGTGAAGTGTCAAAAGAGTATGGCTGACTTCTCTGGCTCTGGGAGGAAGTCCGTGAACTCTAAGACTCACTCATGCCAACCGTGACTGGTCAGTACCTGCATTCTTTCCTCAGTAACTATTTTTCACACAAGCATGAGGCTTCACAGAGACCCCAGGATCTAGGCAATTCCTGGTAAATTACAGGCTTCTCTAATTTCTCTTGAATGTAATATTCATAATCCTCCACCGATTTCCTCAAAGTCGAGGTACATGTTAGATGTGGTGTGAAGGACCAGGAATGAAGAGTTTTAGGGAATGACGAGCACAGGTTCTGGGGCTAACTGTTGTTGAAGTGGTCGGCAGGGTCCAAGCAGTGTTCCTGTCTTCTGGCTGCATAGCAGTCTCCTCTATAGTTGGTTTCCTTTGGTATTAGTATCTTTTCACTTTGTACCTGACTATGGTTCTGACTATGTTTTTAAAGAATGTCATATTTCTGAAATATACACAAATGTACGTAATATACACAAATATACATAATTTTCCCCATCTTATATATAGATACATTTAGCTGCTGCTCTCACAATTGAATTTTTAGAAGACTATTCTTACAGAATTTGAACTTAAACAGTATGAAAATTGTTAGTTGATTCTGTTAGTGGCACTATTTGTTCTTAAGTTGAGGTATCATTTCATAGACTGATCCTAAATAATTGTAATAGAAGGAGAAGAGGATCTAAAATCTGATTAATAGAAAATAACTGACCGTGACAACATTTTGGTTCCAAAAAAACAAAAGCTGAATTGAACATTGGACTCTCCAAATCTTTGATCTCTGTCTTCAACGCCGACCAGAGGCTGCTTGTGGGTTTGCCTTCCCTGCCCTGTGGACTGCAACCTGCTAACAGGAGTAAAGGAGGTGACTCTTCAGACTTTTGGCATTCATTTTCCTTCCCTCTGGGTTTATAATCCTGCCATTCAGGACATTATAGAGTCTGTTCTTGGAGTAACAGTTTAATCTTATCTCTCACCATATCCCTAATTAAAGCTTTTACTTCAGCTGCTCATTCTGTTTATTCTTTCAAACAAATGTTTAATGCCCAGTTAGCACCAGTGTATTAAATAACCAGCCCAGTATTTAAAGTTTGTTGGCATTGGAAGTTCCTGTCATGGTTTGTGTTCTCCATCTTGGGACTGTCAGCCACAGTGTGCTGATCCTTCTGTTTAACTTGGACCTCATTTAAAATTTGCCTTCTGTTATTTAAGCTTTATCTCTGTGATTATCTTATGTTCCTTGTTCCTTGATCTGCAAACTCCAAGTTTTAAAACTTCTTTAAAAATACTCAGTGATTGCGGCTGGCGCCGTGGCTCACTTGGTTAATCCTCCACCTGCAGCGCTGGCATCCCATATGGGCGCTAGGTTCTAGTCCCATCTGATGCTCCTCTTCCAGTCCAGCTCTGTGCTGTGGCCCGGGAGGGCAGTGGAGGATGGCCCAAATGCTTGGGTCCCTACACACGCATGGGAGACCAGGAAGAAGCACCTGGCTCCTGGCTTCGGATTGGCGCAGCACTGACCATAGCAGCCATTTGGGGAGTGAACTAATGGAAGGAAGACCTTTCTCTCTGTCTCTCTCTCACACTGTCTAGCTCTACCTGTCAAATTAAAAAAAAAAAAAAAAAAAAAAAAAAAAACAGTGATGTGCTGAATGTGAAGTGGATCATATGAATGCATAGTTAGCTAAAAAGAATTAGCCCCCTCTGCAGCTGGTGCTGTGGCCTGCAGCCCACCATCCCACATGGTTGCCAGTTCTAGTCCCGGCTGCTCCACTTTCAATCTAGATCCCTGCTAATGCCCTGGGAAAGCAGCAGAAGGTGGCACAAGCATTTGGGCCTCTGCATGCTACTTGGGAGACCTGGAAGAAGCTCCTGGCTCCTGGTTTTGGCCTGGCCCAGCTGTGACCATTGCGACTATTTGTGTGTGAACCAACTGATGCACAATTTCTGTGTCTCTCCCTCCCTCTATAATTCTGCCTTTCAATAAATAAATAAATCTTAAAAAAAAGAAGAAAGAATTATCCCCTTTTTTTGTAGTACCTGTACAGTGTTGGCAAAACCCAGGTTGTGGGGGTAATTTAACAGTCTCCTTGTAGCCTGGTGGAAAGAAATTATGGATCTGATTGATACCATTGTAGGTTCTTGGAAACAAACATGTATGGTCCTCTGGGCTCTCAATTGTTCTTTATTTCTTCTGAGATCAGATGAGATTGGGCATATTCACAGCGGTGTGGCCGTGGACAGTCCTTTATTTCTCCGATTAGCTTATTACCCTACACATACCTTCCATAATGATTGCCTTAAACTGTTTTTTGTATCCCTCCCACCTTTCTCCCCATCCTCTGTTGAAGTCCACTCTGGCCTGTTTTTTTAGGAGAGAGAATCCATAATTGGAAAGCAGCATACTTTACACCGCTGGAGGACACACCTGCCACTGACCATTGTCTGCTTTTGTCTTTCTTCTCACGTGTGTTCTGTGGGACATTTCCACCAGAACCTTCTCACGTATTTTACTTTCATCCTCTTCTGTCTCCCTCCCATTTGCATCCACTAATATGCAGACATTTCCCATCATTACAAAATAAACGCACCCAACAAGCAAAACCCAAACCAAACAAAGACAACGACAAGTCTTTTCTGAACTTCAGGCACGTTGCTCTGGTTTTTTCACTGTGCTTTGTTAGTTTCGTCTCTTTTCCTTTCAGAGTCTCTCTCCTTTCTGGAGCATCACTTTTTCTTGTTTTCTCTACTTCTTCATTAATTTCTCAAACTATACCAGTCCAGGTTCTGCCACCATTAAACTCTGGAAACTGTTCCAAAGAAAGTCCCCCATGATCTCTAAGCTGCAGGGTTCTCATTTTGCTTGGCCTTTGAGCAGCAATTTGCCATTCCTTCCTGAAATGCTCTTTTTTTCTGTTTCTGTGACACCACCACCCTCGTCTGCTTTTGGCTGCCTCTGCATTTGCCAGCCCCTCTTCTACCACCTAGAATTAAATGTGAAGGGCCTTCCCACCCAGCCCTGGGACTCCTAGTCTTCCTTTATTTTCTGTCTCCCTCCAGAGTCTCATTCCTGTTCATGATGTCAGTTGCCATCAACATGGTATATTGTGTTCACTAAGATGATTTCAGCTGCAGCCTATGGAAGACTTTGACTCACACTGTCATCAGGCATGACACAAACTTACTTTCTTATGAATTGGAAGTGCAGGGATAGGACAGACTCCAGGTAATATGACAGCAGCTTTCCTTTGTAGCATCAGCTTATTGTAAAGTTTTCCCCCTCAAGGTTGCAAGATGACCCTATCAGTTTTGGGCATCACAAAGAGACCATTTTTTAGGAACTATAAAACCTATCATAAAGATATACATAACACACTTCTGTCCCCTTTAGTCACGTGACACCTGCTGAACCTGTTATCAACAGAAAGGGAAGACAAAATGACCGAGTTAGGACAGACTGAATGGCTGTTGGGAGTCTCATCACTCTCCTCTACCAGAAATTCTTCAGTGACCTCCTGTTGCCCTTAATGCCTCAAATCCTTTATAGTGGCCTATAAAATTCCAGTGAACTGGATCCCATGTACCATGTTAAGTTTGTCTGGTGCTACAGAATCTTTATTTGATAATGTTATGAAGGTAGCTATTTAAACATTAAAAAATGTGAAGATGGCATTGTTTTATTATAATTACAGTCTCATTTTTCATAGTTAAGCTCTGTGAAGTCATCACAAACATAATTAAGTGGCAGCCACAGTTGCTGCTCAACACCCTACGAAGCACAGGATGGCCCCATAGCTGAGAGTCACGTGGCCTCAAATAGCTGCAGGGTTGAGAGACCTTGGTGTAGGAGACAGGCAGCTCCTGTGTACCTCAGCAGGTAGCCCTGTACTGCTGCGCATGATGACCCCAGAGTGTTAAAAACTGTCTTACGATAAACTGTTTAAAGCACATATGGACATTTCCAGTGTATGTTCAATTTTAATCACATTATTTTAAGACATTTTTAATGCTTATTTGGAAAGTTCATACTACATCATTTTTTCAAAATTAGGAGAAATCAGGCATTACTGTATTTTAGTATTTTGCTTACATCAGTCATGTAGCTAAATTATGGATGGAAAATCTTTTTTCTTCTGTTTATCTGATTAATAAATATATCAGATGAATAGATTATATCCTTTCTTTTCTATCCAATTTCAAATAGGCTATATTCAGCTTAGAGGTCCTCATTTAGGTAAAAACAAAACAACTACTTCCCTAACCTTCAATAATATAAAAACCTTAGATTTGGAAGTAAACTGTGGATTTTATTAATTTGAGAGAGAAAATATTTGTGGAGCAGAGGAATTCTGATTGTTTAGTCTGAGCTTTGATAAATATCCAGGTCATGATTCAGAGTACTTATTTAATGAAAACGTAGAATAAGAGCCAAATTAAAAATACAGTCAAAAAGTGCTTTTCTGTAGTCAGAGTCGTGGTGCAGTGCGTTAAACTGCCATCTGCAGTGCCAGCATCCCATATGGGTGCTGGTTTGAGTCCTGGCTGCTCCACTTCCAATCCAGCTTCTACTGATGAACCTGGGAAAGCAGCAGAAGATGACCCAAGTCCTTGGGCACCTGCACCCACACAGGAGACCTGGTTGAAGCTTCTGGTTCCTGGCTTCAGCCTAGCCCAGCCCTAGCCATTGCAGACATCTGTTTTCCAGTTTTTGCTATGACACTGTATGAATGATTTTGTGATAATTTTTATGTTACTGGAGGGGAAATTGTTCTAAGTTTTAATTCATGACTCTTTTCTTTGTAAATGTATCAAAATCAAGATGCTATCAAGGATTATTTTGTCATTTTAAAAAATTTATTTATTTGAGAGACAGAGTTACAGAGAGAGGGAGAGACAGAAAGGTCTTCCGTCTGTTGGTTCACTCCTCAAATGGCTGCAATGGCTGGAACTGGGACATTCCAAAGACAGGAGCCAGGAACAACTTCTGGATCTTCCACACGGGTGCAGGGACTGAAGCTCTTTGGCTGTCTTCCACTGTTTTCCCAGGCCATAAGCAGAGCTGGATCAGAAGAGGAGTAACCGGCATACGAACCAGCACTACAGGCAGAGGCTTAGCCTACCCTTCCACAGCACTGGCCCCTATTTTATAATTTTTAGCATGGGAAGGAGCATTATGCCTCTTGAAGTTTTAATTATCTCTTGTCTTTCAGGGTCATAGATTTTCTTTTCTGCTTAATTGTCAACACTTCATATATGAATGCTTACTAAAATCTAAATTTTAAGGGGGAGGAAAAGAAACACCCTTATTTTTCTTATTCATAATTGATCTGAGAGATAACAGTTTGATATTAGCAGCAATGTATAAAGGGTCTTCAAAAAGCTGATGGAAAATATAAATCTTGAAAAAACTATGCATGGATTTAATAATTTTCTACACTAAAATAACCTCACCTTTTTTTAAGAAAAAGTCTTTAGTTAGCCTTCACTAGCTGATAGCTTAGGTAAATTGAAATTTAGGTTGAAAACTTTTTCAGGGCTGGCATTGTGGCATGGTGGGTAAAGCCACCTCCTGTAACACCGACATTCCATATGGGTGCTGGTTCATGTCCCAGTTGCTCCACTTCTAATCCACTTCCTGCTAATGGCCTGGGAAAGCAGAAGATGGCCAAGTGTTTGGACCCCTGCCACCCACATGGAAAAATCTCCCTCTCCCTGTCTTTTTCTCTCTCTGTGTAGCTCTGACCTTCAAATAAATAAATCTTCTCACGTGATTTCTTAGTTTTTATGTTGCTGCTGAAAATTCTGAAGCCCCCTTGTTTTATAATTACCCTTCAGCCTCCACCACTTTATTATTATTATTATTTATTTATTTGGAAGTCAGAGTTACACAGAGAAGGAGAGGGAGAGAGAAAGAGAGAGAGAGGTTTTCCATATGTTGGTTTACTCCCCAAATGGCCGCAACGGCTGGAGCTGCGCGATCTGGAGCCAGGAGCTTCTTCCCGGGGCTCCCATGTGGATGCAGGGGCCCAAGGCCCTCTCCTGCTTTCCCAGGCCATAGCAGAGAGCTGGATTGGAAGTGGAGCAGCAGGGACTCCAACTGGCTCCCATATGGGATTCTGGCACTGCAGGTGGTGGCTTTACCCACTACGCCACAATACTGGCCCCAGCATCTACCACTTTAAAAATAATTATTTGTTTGTTTGAAAGAGTTACCGAGAGATAGCGGGAGAGAGAGAGAAAGAGAGAGAGAGAGAGAGAGAGAGAAGTAGACCAATCTTCTAGTCACTGGTTTATTTCTCAGATGACTGCAACAGCCAGGGCTGGGCCAGGCTGAAGCCAGGAGCCAGGAATTTCTTCTGGGTCTCCCATGTGGGTACATGGGGCCCAAGGACTTGGGCCATCCTCTGCTGTTTTCTAAGGCCATTAGCAGGGAGCTGAATTGGAAGTGGAGCACCTGGGACACAAACTGGAGCCCATATGGGATGCTGGCATTGTCAGTGGTGGCTTTACCAGATATGTCAGAGTACCCCTACCACCAACCACCACCACTTTTGAAGTGTCTAAGCCCTCCTTTTTACCTCCAGTGTTTTGACATAGGGAGTTGATGTACTTTGACCTTCCTTCCCTTCAAATGCTTTCTTTTTCAAAGCTATATACTTTTTTTGAATTAATTTACTCACCTCTCCCCCCGAGTTTTCTCTTTTTGCAACTCTGGTTACTCATTCAGATATTGTATCATATATGGTTTTTTCTATTGCCTCCCATTGTGTGCTTTTTCTCTTTTTGTTCTGTTTGTGGGAGATCGCCTCAACTTTAACCTTTTAATTGAATTTTTTCTTTATCATATTTTAAAATTTCCTGAATATTCATGTTTATAGTTTCCTGTTTATGCATTATAGGTATAATTCCATTCCTCATTCTTCTATAGATATTAGTTGTATTTATTTTGAAAATATTTACTATTCCTACATTTTCTGAGTTCCTCCCTATTCCCCCATCCATGACCCTTTTCTGTTTGCTTGATGTGGCCTTTTTCTCTCTTCTTTTAATTGATGGTTTAAAGATTTATTTATTTGAAAAATAGAGTGACACGGAGGGAGAGGGAGAGAAAGGTTCACTCTCCAAATCGCCACAACAGCAGGTCTGATCTAGGCCAAAGCCAGGAATGAGAAATTCCATCCTGGTCTCCCATATGGGTGTTAGGGACCCAAGTACTTAGGTCATCTGCTGCTGCTGCTGCTTCCTGGCACATCGGCAAGAAGTTGGATCAGAAACCAAGCAGCCTGGACTTGAAGTGGCACTAATACAGGATGCCAGCAGCAGCCTAATCCCAGATTATTTAGTCTTGCTTGAGCCTGAGATCAGGCATCTAGAATTTGGCTGTAGATGGGGACTACCAACTATTTACAATTCATTATGCAGCTTTTTATTTAATTTTTATTTAATTTTTTTTAATTTTATTGTGCCTCCTATGGTGTGAATTAGCAGGAAGCTGGATCAGAAGTGGAGTATCTGGGACATGAATCAAGCATTCCTACATGGGATGCCACTGCCACAAGAGGTGACTTAATTTTATTTAATTTTATTTAATTTTTATTTAATACCCAATTACCTCTCTTACTCCACCTCAGCTTAAATCATGTCCATTGCTGTGTCACTAGATGGAATTTCAGACTGCTTACCATGAGCTTTAGATCCTGTACAATTTGATCTTGCTACACCTCTCTGCCTCTTTTGATCCTAGCTCTCTTAATTTACTACATTCCAACCACTGTCTTTTCTGTCTCTCAGACATGCTAAGTTCTTTCTCAGTATGGTCTTTGCATTGGTTTTCCCTTTGGTGGGGCTAACGCTTTATTTTATTTTATTTATTTTTTCTTTCCTAAGTTGGGTCCAAAATGTTATAGAATGCTAAACTTTTGGATGCTGATGTGATGCACAAGTAGAAAATTCTGTGCCTGACCTGATGTGAGGGGGTTGCAGTCAGATCATAGGCTCAATAAAAAAAAAATTATATAAAATTACCATCAGATTATTTGTTTAAGGTATATATGAAACACCAGTGAATATGAACATCAGACTTGGAAACCCACCACTGGATATCTCATTATGTATATGCAGATTTTCCAGAATATGAAAAAAAATCCAATATCTAAAATACTTCTAGTCCCAAGCATTTCAGATAAAGGGTATCCAATCTGTTTTTCATCTCCTTAAAATTTCTGTGATAGATAGGATTGGTTAGGTTATACAGTCTATCAAGCAACTTCACAGTGCCAGTGGTTTGATTTCTGTATCCCTACAGAAATGAATAGTTACTAACATTGTCTTTTTGGTTTGAAGATGACATTCTTGCTTATGAGAGTCTTTTCTGTGAATAAAGAGTTTTTAAAGTTTGCAAGTTTATGTATTTACTGGTTGTTTTTCTGGTTGTTAGAAAATATTTATCTATTTATTTGAAGAGGTGAATGACCACACACACACACACACACACACACAGAGTGAGACAGAGAGAGGGATCTCTTCCTTCCACTGGGTTCACTTCCCAAATGGCCATAATGGCTGAGACTGGTCCAGGCTGAAGCCAGAACCCAGAGTTTTACCCAGGACTCCCACATGGGTGGCAGGGAACCAAGTCCTTGTGTTATCCTCCACTGCTTTCACAGGCACATTATCCTGGAGCTGGATTAGAAGCACAGCAGCTGGGATTTGAAACGGTACTCTGCTACAAGATGCTGGCCTTGCAGTTGTCAGCTTAGGTTGCTACACCACAATGCCGGCCAGCCCGCATTTTCTGTTTGAAATGAGCTTAACATCATATCATTAGGGAATTGGAAGTTAAAACATCAATGAAATATCACTACAAGCCTGTTAGAGTGGCAAAAATCCAAACCATACAGACAACATCAAGTACTGGCAAGGATGTGGAGCAATGAGAACTTTAATTCATTGCTGGCTAATATGTCCACTTTGGAAGCCCAGTGTTTTTGAACAAAGATGAGCCCACCTGCCTGTGCATATCAGAAGGTCAAAATGCTGAAACTATAGTCTTTTGCAGAGAGAATTTTTTTGACAGGGTAGCCAAGTGAGGAGTCAGCCTAATGTTCAAATCTGACTCCCAGATCAGGTGTTTGGGGAAAGTTTTTAGAGATCACGTAGGGAGAAAGCCAGTATACAGAAAGGTGAGGCAAGTTCTGAGGGGCAAGGAATTAGGCTAGTATAGTAAAATGGACTTTTATTTCTGGAATTCCGTGTTCAGTGGACCTCACACTTCTGAAAGGGTTCTGGGATATTTAAGTCCCAGTGGTGCTGTTGTTTCTTTGATTCTGCTGGTTAGGTTTTCCTTCTTCTGCATATGTCCAATAACATGCAGCTTTCTGTTCTCAGTTCCCTCTGCCCATGTCCTAAAAGCAGGAGCTTAAAAAAAAAATGGTCAGACCTATTATTAGAGCCTAAGACAGGGAAAGTTTCAGAAAAAGAATGTAGTAACACTTCGGCATTTTTGAATTTGGGGTGTTGGAAAAACCTGATAGAGGGGAAGTTCAGTAGTATGGCAGTTTCTAACAAAACTAACAGCCTCATAACTGTACAATAGAATAATCACATTCCTTGGTGAATCAAGTGAATTGAAAACTTCTGACTACACAAAACCCTGCACATGGATGTTTATAGCATCTTCATTCCTAATCGCCAGAACTTATATGCAACTTATAACTGAGACGTTCCTCAGTAAGTGAGTAATTACATAAACTCTTATATCTAGCCAATGGAATGATATTTTTAAAACATTTTTATTTATTTTCATTTTATTTGAAAACCAGACAGAGACAGATGAAGAGCAATCTTCCATCTACTGGTTCGCTCCCCAAATACCTGCATTCACTGGGGCTGGACCAGGCAACAGCCAGGAGCCCAGAACTCCACCATAGTCTCCCATGTGGGTGGCAGGAATAAGTACCTGAGCCATGATCTTGTGCCTCCCATGGTGTGAATTAGCAGGAAGCTGGATCAGAAGTGGAGTATCTGGGACATGAATCAAGCATTCCTACATGGGATGCCACTGCCACAAGAGGTGACTTAACAGCTGTGCCACACATCTGAAGCCAATCTAAAAAGTCATAAACTATACGATTCCAGCTATATGACATTCTGGGGAACGTATAACTGTGCAGACAGTGAAAAGATCAGGTGTTGCAGAGGAGGGAGGGCTGAGTAGGATGAACAATAATTTTTCAGGCAGTGAAACTACATTTGCATATACTTACAATCCATTATACTTAATGAAATAAGCCAGTCCCCAAAAGACAGGTATCTCATGTTTTCCCTGATCCAGGTTAACTAATAGAGTACCTGAAATGTAATGCATTGGAATGAAATAACACATTTTGAGATTCCATGATTATTTATAGCCCTTGTCTCTTCTGTCGAGGAACAGTGGTTTTGCTTTTGTTTGTTTTATTTTTTCTCTTCATACTGTTTGTTGAATTATTTTATTGAGAGTGGGGTCAACTATAGGATTACCAAGTATACTGAAAATAGATCTTTGTAAAAACTTTTTCAACTTTAATAAATATAAATTTCCAAAGTACAACTTTTGAATTATAGCAGCTTTTCCCCCCATAACCTCCCTCCCACCCACAACCATCCTATCTCCCACTCCCACTCCCATCCCATTCATCAAGATTCATTTTCAATTATCTTTATATACAGAAGATCAACTTAGTATATACTAAGTAAAGATTTCAACAGACTACACCCACAAAGACACACAAAGTATAGAGTACTGTTTGAGTAATAGTTTTACCATTAATTCTCATAGTACAACACATTAAGGGCAGAGGTCCTACATGGGGAGCAGGCGCACAGTGACTCCCGTTGTTGATTTAACAATTGACACTCTTATTTGTGACCTCAGTAATCACCCGAGGCTGTTGTCATTAGCTGCCAAGGCTATGGAAGCCTCTTGAGGTCACCAATGCCGATCTTGTTTAGACAAGGCCATATTCAAAGTGGAAGTTCTCTCCTCCCTTCAGAGAAAGGTACCTCCTTCTTTGATGGCCCATTCTTTCTGCTGGGATCTAACTCACAGAGATCTTTCATTTAGGTGATCTTTTCTTTTCTTTTTTTTTTTTTTTTTTCCCCACAATGTCTTGGCTTTCCATGCCTGCAAAACTCTCATGGACTTTTTAGCCAGATCCGAATGCCTTAAGGGCTGATTCTGAGGCCAGAGTGCTGTTTAGGACATCTGCCATTCTATGAGTCTGCTCTGTTTATCCTGCTTCCCATGTAGGATTATTCTCTCCTTTTTAAGTCTATCAATTATTTGCAGACACTGGTCTTATTTATGTAATCCCTTTGACAGTTAATCCTATCTTTTTGATCAATTATGAACTTAAACTGATCACTTTAACAAGTAAGATGGCATTGGTACATGCCACCTTGATGGGATTGAATTGGAATCCCCTGGTGCGTTTCTAGCTCTACCATTAGCGGTAAGTCTGATTGAGCATGTGCTGAACTGTACATCTCCTCTTTCTCTAATTCTCACTCTTATATTTAACAGGGATCACTTTTCAGTTAAATTTGAACACCTAAGAATAATTGTGTGTTAATTACAGAGTTCAACCGATGGTATTAAGTAGAACAAAAGAAACACTAAAAGGAATAAAATGGTAAGTTGCTCCTCGACAGTTGGGATAAGGGCTGATCAAGTCACCGTTTCTCATAGTGTCCATTTCACTTCAACAGATTTCCTTTTAGGTGCTCAGGTATTTGTCATCGATCAGGGAGAACATATGATATTTGCCTCTTTGGGACTGGCTTGTTTCACTCAGCATGATGTTTTCCAGATTTCTCCATTTTGTTGCAAATGACCGGATTTCATTTGTTTTACTGCTGTATAGTATTCTATAGAGTATATATCCCATAATTTCTTTATCCGGTTTTCTGTGGATGGGCATTTAAGTTGATTCCATGTCTTAGCTTTTGTGAATTGAGCTGCAAAAAAACATTGAGGTGCAGACAGCTCTTTTATTTGCCAATTTAATTTCCTTTGGGTAAATTCCAAGGAGTGGGATGGCTTATTTGTATGGTAGGGCTATGTTCAGGTTTCTGAGGAATCTCCAGACTGACTTCCATAGTGGCTTGACCAGTTTGCATTCCCACCAACTGTGGATTAGTGTCCCTTTTTCCCCACATCCTCATCAGCATCTGTTGTTGGTAGATTTCTGTATGTAAGCCATTCTAACTGGGGTGAGGTGAAACCTCATTATGGTTTTGATTTGCATTTCCCTGATGGCTAGTGATCCTGAACATTTTTTCATGTGCCTGTTGGCCATTTGAATTTCCTCTTTTGAAAAATGTCTATTGAGGTCCTTGGGCCATCTCTTAAGTGGGTTGTTTGTTTTGTTGTTGTGGCATTTCTTGATCTCTTTGTAGATTCTGGTTATTATTCCATTATCGGTTGCATAGTTTGCAAATATTTTTTCCCTTTCTGTTGGTTACCTCTTCACTTTCCTGACTGTTTCTTTTGCAGTAAAGAAACTTCTCAGTGATGTAATCCCAATTGTTAATTTTGGTTTTGACTGACTGTGCCTCCGGAGTCTTTTACAAGAAGTCTTTGCCTGTGCCTGCGTCTTGCAGGGTTTCTCCAATGTTCTCTAATAATTTGATGGTGTCGGGTTGTAGATATAGATCTTTAATCCATGTTGAATGGATTTTTGTGTAAGGTGTAAGGTAGGGGTTTTGCTTCATGCTTCTGCATGTGGAGATCCAGTTTTCCCAGCACCATTTGTTAAATAGACTGTCCTTGCTCCAGGAATTGGTTTTAGATCCTTGATCAAATATAAGTTGGCTGTAGATGCTTGGGTTGATTTCTGGTGTTTCTATTCTGTTCCATTGGTCTATCCATCTGTTTCTGTACCAGTACCATGCTGTTTTGATTATAACTGACCTGTAGTATGTCCTGAAATCTGGTATTGTGATGCCTCCAGCTTTGTTTTTGTTGTACAAGATTGCTTTAGCTATTTGAGGTCTCCTGTGTCTCCATATGAATTTCAGCATCATTTTTTCCAAGATCTTTGTAAAAATTAACAGTGGGAATCTGAGAGGAAGGGGGAGGAAGTGTTGGAGCATGGACAGGAGGGAGGGGAGAAGGGGAAGAGCCACGGTGTTCCTAAATCTGTATATATGAAATATATGAAAAGTGTATAACTTAAATAAAGTTTAAAAAACCTGTATACAACACCAATAGTAAATTATGGACTTCGGGTCATAATAATGGATTTATTCTTTTTATTTAAAAAAATCTACTCTGGTGAGAGATTATAATAGTGGGGAATGTTATGCCTGTATGGGGGATAGGAAATAAATTGAAACTGTTTTCTGCTCAGTTTTGCAATGACCATAAAACTGCTCTGAAGTTTAAAGTTTATAATTAATAGTTCCAGATTAATTAAAAAGTTATTTAAAATTTTAAAATTATTAGAAGAAAATACGATGGAATATTTTATCATCTGAATGTAGGGACTAGTAATCACAAAAGCAGTCATAAAGGAATACATAAATAGATTCCAATATAATTTCTTTAAGATTTTTTTTGAAGATTATTTACTTGAGAGGCAGAGTGACAGAAAGAGAAAAAGAGAACATTATCTTCTGTCTGCTGTTTCACTCCCTAGACAGCCACAAAGCTAGGTCTGGACCGAGATGAATCCAGGAGCCAGAAACTCCATTCTGATTTCCCACATGCGTTGCAGGGGTCCAAAAGATTTGTGCCAGAACACAAGCTGGCACTCTGATATGGGTGTTATAGGCAATGACAACCTGCTGAGCACAATGGCAGTCCCTTAGTATAATTTTATTAAGTGTTTTTAAAAGACAAAAAGAAACACTTTAATGAATACCCTTAATATATGAAACAAATAATATGTAAATGGGAAAATGGTATGAATGGATAATAAAAAATAATTTATAATTGCTAGTAGCCTTGTGAAACTTTGCACTTAGTGATAATAAAATGCATGGTGAAACAGTGGGATTTTTAAATTTTATGCAGTACTCCATGTAAATATTTGAAACTATTTTATGCAACATGATAATAATTTAGAAAAACCTGAACCCACCACCAACAGTAAGAATAAGAACGTACTTGATGCTGTTTATTCTCTTTGTTCTTTCATCTCTCTTCCCTGCTTCTTCAGCCTTTCCCCCGTTTTCTCTACTTTTATGTTTATCATTCCTAGCATTACAATACAGTTTTCACACACATATATATTACTAAGCAATGCATTGTTTAGTTTTGCTTATTTGTAAGCTTTTCCTGACTTGTTTTCTTCTTTATTCTTCTCTTCCCTTCCCTGTTTTTGGTCTGTGTGTAGAAGTGATGTGATTAAAACAAGAACATTTCTTTAGATTGAGGGGATTGTAGTAAATCTGGATTTGTAGGGATAGAGAATATCACCAGGGCATCTATTAGAGTTACTTAGAAGTTTTCTGTGGTGTTTTTTATTTTTTAATGTTTATCTATTGAAAGGCAGAGAAAGAGAGAGACAGAGACAGAGATCTTCCATCTGCTGGTACATTCCCCAAATGCCCTTGAGAGCCAGAGCTGGCCCAGGCCAAAGCCAGGTCTCCAGCTGGGTGGCAGAGACTCAGGTACTTGAACCATTACTTGCTGCCTTCCAGGCTCATTAGCAGGAAGCTGGATTGTAAGGCAGAGAGGCAGATCTTGACGGCAGGTATTCTGATATGGGATGTAGGCATTCCAAGCAGCAGCTTGACCTGCTGTGCCACAGAGCCAGCCCCTTTTACTCTGTACTATAGGCCTCTTGAGACTCACTTCCTAGGGGAGCTGCTTGTACTAAAAGGATTTTGTTATATTCTTCAGATATATTGGGACAGAAAAAAGATTGGGGACTGTATTAATGATTTCTATAGTCAGTCTTCTCATTCTTAATAATGTCTCAGTCTTTGATAAAGCATAAATAAAGGCTCACTCTGGGATTTTGTTATCTACATAACATAGCTGGGAAAGTTGAATTTCATTATATTATATTTGAAGTTTAATATGTTCCAAACTATTCTAGGGATTTTCGAAGATACTGTAAAAATATATGTGAAGTGTCCTTTGTAAAGAAAAATAACTATTTTGAGGAATTTTTAATTATTTGAACAAGAAATCTATTAAAAAATATAAACACATCATTGGCATACAAAAGACAGTTGAGTTTGCTTTCATTTGATTTCAGAAGAAAAGATTGGTCAGAGAAGATTGCATTGTTCTAGAAAGGATAGGAAAATTTTTAATAATTAGTAAGAGCACAGTAAGATCGTTTCAGGCAGAGAGAGCTAAACTGCTTAAGCAGTGGGATAGAAGTGTGAAGGTTGAGGCATATTTGAGAATTGTGAGTAATACAGTTCACTAGTCATACATGTTCTGGTAAGAACAGACCAAAGAGTTCAATCAAAGTGGGTCTTAAATGGCCAACTATCTGTGCATGGGATCTAAGGAACTTTTTTGCTAAGACCTTATTGATGAACACTCAAATTGTTTTGCTTATATTTAGTCACATTCTTAATCATATTTGCTAGTTGAAAGAAGGAATGTTGCCTGTTTTATTTGTTGTATCCCTAGAGTAGAGGAATACCTGGTATATAACAAACATGCATGAAATTTATGTTCAGTGAATGAAAGAATTTATATTTCATAAGAAAGAAGAATTTGTACTTTAAAAATAAGTCAGGTTGTTTTGGCACTTTTATGGTACGTCACAAACTTTCTTATATTTACTTTATTTGGGATTGTCTTCTTCTTACGTTCTTTGTACTGTTCTACTTGAGCTCTTACAACCGGTAATCATCCCTTCATGGTTTCCCTTTGTTGTGAGGTATAAATATGTTCTGTGACTTCACTGACAGAAACTATAATCTCAGACATCTTTGATTTCAACTTTATATCTCTTCTCTTGAAGTGTAGTATTGTTCCATGTATATGTCAAACTTTACCAGTTCTAGGTTATTTTCTGGGAAGATCACCATTTATACATTTTTAAATACTTTAAACGTAGTGCTTTATACAAAATGAACAACTGTATTTGTTTAAAGTATATAATAACTTACTGAAATTTTGTTGTTTTATCTGAGAATTTGAATAATCTTCAGTTTGAGTTGTATTATTGCAGTTCACCATTAGATGTCACCTTAGAACATTTTGTATTTTGCCAACAATTTCCTTATTATAAGGTTTATCTAATTCTGAAGGCTGGCTCTCCTGAGAAGTTTCTGTACATGTTAAACTGATTACTTTCTGAAACAAAAATATTCATAACTTGTGATTATAATCTTTTAACCTTAGTAGTATGTCTATAGTGCATATGGAACCACTGATTTTACTTAAGTCCCCTTTAAAAATAAAAACTTACTTACTTTATTTGAAAGTCGTAGTTACAGAGAGGGAGAGGCAGAGTCAGAGAAAGAGAAAGGTGTTCCCTCTGCTGGTTTATTCCCCAAATGGCTGCAATGGCCAGGGCTGGGCCAGGTTGAAGCCAGGAGCTTCATCCAGGTCTCCCATATGGGTACAGGGGCCTAAAGATTTGGGCCATCTTCCACTGCTTTCCCAGGCACATTAGCAGGAAGCTGGGTCAGAAATGGAGCAGCCAGAACTAGAACTGGCACCCCTATGGGATGCTGGTGCTGCAAACAGTGGCTTTACTGCTATGCCACATCCTAGGACCCTAAGCCCTCTTTTCTTTCTTTTTTTTTTTTTTTTTTTAAAGATATATCTATTTATTTGAAAGGCAAAGTTACAGAGAGAGGAAGACACACACACATACACACACACACACAGAAGAGTCAGTCAGAGAAATCTTCCCTCCACTGGTTCACTCCCCTGAAGGCTGGCTCTGCAGGTGGTAGCTTAACCCACTGTGCCACAAGGCTGGACCCTTAAGTCCTCTTTAAAATGTAAATGCTGGCATTATTATTATTATTTTCTTTTTCCTGTACACATTTATTCATTTATTTGAAAGAAATAGAGGGAGACAAACACACACCTGGGGAGAGAGAAAGAGAGAGATCTTCCATCTGCTGGTTCATTCCCCAAATGTCTGCAATGGCCTGACTTTGGGCCAGGCCAAAGCCTGGAGCCTGGAACTCCATCTAGTCTCCCACATGGTATTTTTTTTTTTTTTTTTAAGTAATTCTCCTGAGCAAGTTTTGTAGTGATTAGAAGTAATGATGGGAAAAAAATAGGATACTAAGAATACATTTACACAATATCACATCCTGTGACCAGTGTCATTCTGAAAAGCATCTAGTCTAGGAGCCTGACTGAGGCCAGCCTGCTCCACCTAGGCTCTGAGGACCCCCTCAGGTTCTCCTTAAGGCTGTCAGAGGCGGAGCGAGCACTGAGAGGGCCGTGCAGACATGCAGAGAGGACAGAGATTCCTGTAAGTCTCCTGGCCAGTCTTGGGACAAAGACGAGTGCTAAGAATGAGTTTCCATTGCTCGGTCTCTTTCCTTAGAACATAGGAAAGGAGAGGTCCAGGAGATTTCTGCAAACTGAGAAGGTTTCATGTTCACTTTATATTTAAGGGCCTAGATTTTAAACTAACATCATAAGCTGTGTGATTTAAGAGATTATATGTTGCATTGGTTCACCAACGCCAGGATTCATGATTAAAGACGAAGTCCATGGTGAAGATTTAATAGGCCTACAGCATTCCTAACAGACAGAATCCATGCTCTTCCCATAATCCCATCTGTAGTCAGACAGGCTGCAATCCCCTGTAATTTTCGTCAGTCTTGCCAGGAGACAGCTGGAAAATTAGATGGAGATGCGGTGGCTATTTTCTTTAGTTCATCCAGGATATTGAAATTTGAATAGAATACAAATGTTACTGCCTAATAATGTAATATATACCTTGAAACACCTAATCCAAGCTATTGATTGTTCCTGATCATCTAGTGCACTACCCTCAGCCTTTCACATCTCATGCGAGAAGTAAATGTCAGGAGTAACTGTTTTATTTTTTGAAATGTTTTTTATTTATAAACTTAATCTTTTTTTTTTTTTTTTTTGACAGGCAGAGTGGACAGTGAGAGAGAGAGACAGAGAGAAAGGTCTTCCTTTTGCCATTGGTTCACCCTCCAATGGCCGCCGTGGCCGGTGCATCGCGCTGATCCGAAGCCAGGAGCCAGGTGCTTCTCCTGGTCTCCCTTCCATGCGGGTGCACGGCCCAAGGACTTGGGTCATCCTCCACTGCACTCCCAGGCCATAGCAGAGAGCTGGCCTGGAAGAGAGGCAACCGGGACAGAATCCGGCACCCCGACTGGGACTAGAACCCAGTGTGCCGGCACTTCAAGGTGGAGGATTAGCCTATTGAGCCACGGCGCTGGCCCTCAATCATTTCATTTCTCATGCCATGACTATAATACTCCAAAGTACAGAGAACATACACATTCTATTTTGTATTGGTCAAATTACATTTAAAAAAATGAAGCTTATCTTGTAATATTTCTATGCTTTAGGATAAAACTTAAAAAGATATCTACATATCTAAACTGGTATAAGATTGCCACTTGACTTTCTTGGGAAGACCTCTTTTTTTAACTTTATGGTTGTTAGGATGTCATTCTTTACAAAGTAATGGAATAATGATAATTTTTATGAAATAACTGGTGAAATGAATGGTCAACAATAAAAAATTGGCAGTACTACAGCCTGCATTAGTGCAGTTAATAGTTAAGAGAAGCTGAAAATGTTACTATGTTGCCAACTCATTTTGTAATCTGTTGTTTTCTTCATGTTTTTGTCTGTCACTACAGCTAAAGAAGTAAACAGGTCATGGCACGCTTAACAAAAAGACGACAGGCGGATACAAAAGCTATCCAGCATCTTTGGGCAGCCATTGAGATCATAAGGAACCAGAAGCAAATCGCCAATATTGACCGTATTACAAAGTAAGTAAAGCAAAAATATCCTATAATATTTCTTGTAAGGCTCTCCAAAATGCCTGTCTTTTCTGGTAGCCTACATGTGTTAGAAAGAGCTGAAGTCCCTTTTTTGTCTTGTAGAAATACAGTGTGTTGAGAAAACAAACACAGCAACATACAGAAGTAACCTGTATTTATTCATAATTTCTATAAAAATATTATAAGTGAAACATAAATATATACTATTTATAATTGCTTATTAGCTATCAAGAATTTTTAACACTTGGAGACTTTAAATCTCTTTTAAAAGGATTTTGGTTAATCAGTTGCTATTTTTGTAATGAAACTGAAGAATTAATTGTTCATTACCTTTTTAGAGATTTATTTGTTTGAAGGCAGAGATTGAGAGAGAGAGAGAGAGAGAGATCTTCCAGCTGTTTGTTCACTCCACAAATGGTTACAACAGCCAGGGCTGAGCCAGGCTAAAGCCAGGAACCTACAGTGTGCCTCTGTCTCCCATGTGTGTGGCAGGGGACCAAGTGCTTGGGCCACCATCTGGTGCTTTCCCATGCTTATCAGCAGGGAGGTGGATTGGAAGCAGAGCAGCCAGGACTTGAATCCGTGCCCCAGTGTGGGTTGCAGGTGTCATAGGCGGTGGCCAAACTTGCTTTGTCACAACACCAGCCATTACTTGATTTAATGCGGGGCTAGTGTGGTATATGTATTAAACACTATCCCACTAGTTCATAACCCTCTGAAGAAAAATTTTTTTAACAGTTTCATCTTATATTTTTGAAACTCTATCAAGTAAACATTCCATTTAAAAGAAGGAAAATTCTTTTTGTCTCTAGTTTCTGATGCTCTTTATTTTCATAAACAAATTCAGAAAAGAACAACATCAAATTGCTTGATAACTCCTCGGTTTACATGCTGTATACTAGTCACAAGGGAGTATTCAGTTATGAAATTGCCTTTGTGCCGGCACCGCGGCTCAGTAGGCTAATCCTCCGCCTGCAGTGCCAGCACCTCGGGTTCTAGTCCTGGTTGGGGTGCCGGATTCTGTCCCGGTTGCCCCTCTTCCAGGCCAGCTCTCTGCTGTGGCCCGGGAGTGCAGTGGAGGATGGCCCAAGTGCTTGGGCCCTGCACCCGCATGGGAGACCAGGAAAAGCACCTGGCTCCTGGGTTCGGATCAACACAGTGCGCCGGCCGCGGCGGCCTTTGGATGGTGAACCAACAGTAAAGGAAGACCTTTCTCTCTGTGTCTCTCTCACTGTCCACTCTGCCTGTCAAAAAAAAAAAAAAATTGCCTTTGTTTTATTATGTGTGTTTCTCTGGGGATTTTTTTTTTAAAGATTTATTTATTTACTTGAAAGTCAGAGTTACACAGAGAGAGAGGAGATGCAGAGAGAGAGAGAGAGAGAGAGAGAGGTCTTCCATCCGCTGGTTCACTTCCAAGTTGGCCGCAATGGCTGGAGCTGTGCCATTCAGAATTCAGGAGCCAGGAGCTTCCTCCAGGTCTCCTACATAGCTGCAGGAGCTCAAGGACTTGGGCCTTCTTCCACTACTTTCCCAGGCCATAGCAGAGAGTTGGATCAGAAGTGGAGCAGCTGGAACTTGAACGGGCACCATATGGAATGCTAGCACTGCAGGTGGCGGCTTTACCCACTGTGCCAGCCCCATCTCTGGGGCTTTTAAAATTATTGATTTTGTTTATTTGTTTGTTTGAGAGAAAATGTTCCCATCTGTGGTTCATTCCCAAAATGCCTGCAGTGGCTAGGACTAGGCCAGGGAAGAGCCAGGAACCAGAAACTCAGTCCATCTTCTGTATGGGTGGCATGGACCCAACGACTTGAGCCACGCCCAGGAGGCATTAGCAGGAGGACGGAATCAGGAGTAGGGCTGGCACTTGACCCTGGAACTTGATGCCGGGCATTCTGAGGCATGGGTATTACAACCAGCACCTTAACCGCCCTTCTCTATGTTTTTATTTTTACTTTTAAAGGATTTGTTTGAGAGGCAGAGTGTTAGAGAGAAAGAGAGAGATCTCCAAACATAAGTTCACTCCCTAAATGACTGCAATAGCTGGGGCAGGGTGAGGCTGAAGCCAGGAGCTAGGAGTTGTCTCAAGTGGGTGGCAGGAGCTGAAGTTAATGGGCCATTACCCGCTGCTTCCCAAGTGCATCAGCAGGGGGTTGGACCAGAACTGGAGTAGCTGGCACTTACCAGCATTCTGAGATGAGACATGGGCATCACATGTGGCCACCTAAACAGTTGTGCCACAAAGCTGGCCGCTCTGTATTTTTAAAAGAGTAAACAATTTATCCTTTTTTAAAGTGGATGATTTTTGTTGTTGTTCATTTAGACAGATTTCTTTATACATATTCCTTCTACATTCTTTAGATGTTTCTGTCAAAGTAGAGGACAGATAATGTATAAAAGCTTATTGCTTAAATGCCTTTGGTTTTGGCTTTTAAAAACAAGTAACACAATTTAGTTCCCTGTGTTTCTGTCTCTTCCTTGTTTCCTTGTGAAGATGATAAAGGAAACTTAAGAGCAAAGGAACAGCAGATAGAGAAAGGGATGAGGCTGAAAGCTGTTCACTTTTTTTAAAGATTTATTTATTTATTTGAAAGGCTTACACAGAGAGAAGGAGAGGCAGAGAGGAGGAGAGAGAGAGAGTCTTCGATCTACTCGTTCACTCCCCAGTTGGCTACAATGGCCAGATGGCCTGCACCAATCTGAAGCCAGGAGCCAGGAGCTTCTTCCCAGTCTCCCACTTAGGTGCAGGGGCCCAAGGACTTGGGCCATCTTCTACTGCTTTCCCAGGCCATAGCAGAGAGCTGGAATGGAAGTAGAGTGACCAGGACTTGAACAGGTGCCCATATGGGATGCCATTGCTGAAGGCGGTGGCTTTACTCACTACACCACACCACCAGCCCCCTAAGCTGTTCTAACTGTACGCTCATCTTTTGTATACTTTTAAGTTGGCTAAGTACAACTCTTAGTTCCCATAGAAAACAAAACGAAATAAAATAGATAAAAAATAAATATCACTGTGTGGAATATAAAAGTAATCAATGTATTACCTTAATTATATTTTTAAATAAAGCAGATAATTTGAGGCATAGTAACTAAATACATATAAATTATAAGGAGATCATTAGAAACTGTTTTCATAAAATCTCAAAGAAGAAATGGCATTAAGTATTTTCTCACGGGTGAGACTTTTTAAAAATACAATTTTTATATATCAGAACTATTTACAGCAGAGTGTTGAATAAGATAGTGTTCTTTGAATGTGATTTTTAAGATCAAAATCCTGTGGGCTTTACTGAACTATTTCACTTCTTCAGAGTATTGTGTCTTTCTGATATGTGACATCTTTCTTAGAAGCTTTAGGTAAAAATCTCTAAGAAGCCGTCAGAATCTTCCAGTGTGAGTGCTAATGTTAGGGTGTAACCATCTGCTACTGCGGGACTAAGAGGATGAACTTCTCCAGTAATGGTGCAGGTTTCTGGTGGATTAGCGCAATGGCTGTGTGTATACATGTACATGTATTTTCAACTGTAGTAAAGGACAGAGGTTAACATGATTGCATTTCTCTTCTCATTCTATAGTAAAGATTGTGGATAAGCGTTCTTTTTTCTCTTTTCTTCATCAGTGTAACCTTAAATCGTGTCAAGGTATATTTTTCTTCAGGTTTTGGGATCCATAGTTTTTAAATTAAATACAAAAAATGTATTTGCCTACTAAATATTGATTTTTTATTTGATTATTTTCTTATTTATTATTCTTGATTTTATTAGCTTCATCTGAAGATGGAAAGAAAGGAAGGAAAGGAGGAGAGAGAGAGAGAAGGAAGAGGGCAAAGAAAGAAGTTGGGAGGTGAAGGAGACAGAGAGACGGAAAGAGGGAGAATCAGAGGTTAAGTGCTTAAGATGAATTTCCATTTTTTCGTCTGCCTCATCTCATCGGAGAGTTACTCCATATTCCTGTTACTTACAGTGGCTCACTTGAGAGAATCCTATATGTTTTCATAACATTAATCACATTTGTATTTATTTCCCTGTTAGAAATTTAGCTCCAAAAGGAACTGTCTAGAGAATTGTCTAACTAGAGTCTTTGGTCCTTGGTGAATGTTAATTCCCTGGCTTGTTAACCTTGACTCTGGTCAGGAAGTAGCAATAGACCATGATAGAAAGTCACATTGTTAGCTCTAAAGCAGAATATTCTTGTTCTGCACTCCTTATAGGTAAATACTTTTCAAGCCTTAGATTAATTTGAAATCTGGTTGCTTGCTTAATTTCAGTTAAGTCTGAACATAGAGACATCTTTTAAACTGAAAGTTATCTTAAGTTACTGAAGACTGTAATAGAGCTGTTGTCAAGAATGCGTATGTAGTCATAAGTTTCATTTGGTATTTTGCCTTTGAGTGGCTACATTCTAAAAAAAAAAAAAATAATAAAGGCAACACAGTTTGTCCTGCATGAAACTAGTATATCCCAAACACTCTAAGTTACTTCTCTCTGTGGCTTGGTTCTGCTTGTTTCTGTTCTTCTATAGTTCTCTCAGTCATCTTTTCTTGTTGATGGTTTTCTTTGGGATTTATTTATTGAAGGAACTGGGTCATTTGTTCTGGTGGTTTCCTGTAGCCTGGCTTTTGCTAATCACAGCCCTGTATGTTTAATTTAACCTATTAATGGCTGCTCTGTATTTCATGGAAAGTAATAGTTGCATAAAAAGGCTTAGCATTGGCAGCCAGGTTATTTCATAGGTGATAATATATTTATCAGGAGGCATATACTGTTGATTGTTTCTTATTGTGATAAGAATAAGAATATGTGTTTAATTCTTTCTCCTTGTTTACTAGCTTTCTAAACAGCATGCTCTACTGATGACCAAGTAGTGTTTTAAAAAGTAGAACTTGGAATTCTATTCGTGCATAGTTGGCAGTCCATAGTTGGCTTGAATGACCCTCATGGTGCTCTAATTTTTTCATTGTTGAAAAATCCTCTGAATCTTGGCCCCTAAAGTTTCTTCCTTCTTTCTCATATGACAAGATTTTTCAGGCTAGTTTTGTACATATCTTGCCCTGGAATTAGAACCTCTGATTTCTCCATGGGCTCTGGCTTCTTTTCATTTTGAAATTGCATTTCAATAGCACTGCTAGGTTGGTCTTTCTTTCTTTGAGTACACAAAGCTAGGCAGTCAACATGCTTTTAAAAGATAAAAATCCCTCATAAATTCATATTGATATTTTACTTTTTAATTTATGGCTACTGGGCTTTCCTTAACTATTCCAATCTAACATCTTTATCTGTTTTCTGACATAGTGAGAATCATGATTCTCAAGGTTATGAATGATAAAATTTTAGAATAACATATAGTTACTCAGTTATTTTATCTAATATATAAAAGAATAAAATTTTACTGAAAAATATATACCACATATGTAGTTAAATTTTCATTATTATTTATGAGAGTACTTCAGAAAGTTTGTTGAAAATGGAATTAAATATATTCTGGTCTGGTGTTGTGGCACAGCAGGTTAAGCTGCCACTTGTGACACCAGCATCTAATTAGAGTGCCAATTTAAGTCCCTATTGGTCTACTTCCAATCCAGCTTCCTGCTAATGCCCCTGGGAGGACAACAGAGCTGGCCCAAGTATTTGGGCTTCTGGCTGTTGGCTTTGGCCTGGCCCTGACCTGGCTGTTGCAGCCATTTGGAAAATGAAGCAGCAGATGGAAGAGACCTCTCTCTGCCATGCGTGCACACACTCTCACTCTCGCTCTTCCTTTCAAATAAATAAATACATAAATAGCTTTAAAAAAAAAGACAATATTCATTTTCCATGAATGTTTTGAAGACCACGTGTGAAAACATCTTGTTTAGTTTTTATTATTTGGGGGCCTCTAGTATGTTGGATCTTCTTTTCCTGTCTTTTGCATTTGAAATTTTCTGTTGAACTCTTTTTATCATTTTTCTTTTTAATAGTTTCTTTCTCTGCAATTTTGTTTATGACATTATCTACTGTGATTCACTCTTGCATACCTTCCAGTTTAGACTTCACTTCTAAAGTGACTTTCAAGTGTTTTCTAAGTTTTGAGTTTATCTAATTCTGTAGAGTTTTCATGTCTTCTACAATTTTCTTAATGTCTTTTCTGTGTTTTGAAATAGTGGGTTATAATTTTCTTGCAATCTGTAGGCATACCTTTCTAAAGTCCAAGCCCAGAGCTAAAAGCAATTTTAAAAATCCTTTTTAGTAGAGGAACTTTTTTCACGTGTGTATGTAACACTAGACATCAGAATCAACAGCAATATCCTCTTCAAACACAGGGTCCTTAGCATAGTAAGACTCATGCTGAGGTTGTACAAAGGAATTCCACAGGTAGAACTCGCAGCTTTTTAAAGCAGTGAAGTCTCGGATCCTGATAATTAATTTTGCTCCTTGGGACTGATAATACTGCCCTTATCTTTGTAATAAAATTAAGTCGAACAAATATGTTGATATTGTCTAACTTCCAAGCATAGTCTTAACCACTAGACAAAACACCTGTGCCTATCATCTGTATTTTATTATCCAATAACAAATGAGTTACATTTATTACTTCCTTTTCCTCTTTAATCCAAGCAAATTATTCACATCTAATTTTGATAATTATAATGTGGTATTTGGGGGCTGTAATTATTCTAAGTAATAGTTCTGACATAGTTTAAAGGCATGCTTTTGAAATAAGTATAGATTTTTTACTAGTCTGCACTAGCATTATTGGATGGATGCTGTGATTGGGGGAAGCCAGTTTATTCTAAATCACTTACTGGGAAAAACAACTGAAGTAGTTGTTTGTTTTTTTCCCATGTTGAGTAACTTCGATTTTGTGTTTCTGGAGGTGATTACATTGTGATTAGCATTGTGATTAGTCTACACTGGATTGCTAGACTAGTCCCATTGAAGTTAATGTTTCAGATTAGGGCTTCAATTAATTGCATGTATTGCTTACTTTAGGGTCAAATCTCAGTTAGAAAATGTGACCTCTGATCTCTTGTGACATGTTTGGCATTGAAATTTCTGAGTTCTCCTGGAATTCGCCTTGTTACTACAGATACACAAAAACCTAAACTGTAAGTCCTCTTTGTATGTAGGTTGCCATTGAAGTTACAAGTAGGTATGGATTCTTTGTTTCTTTGTTACAAATTAACTTTATGAAACCCAATTTCTAGTAGGTATTTATTGCAATTAAATTTTGCTCTGCTTCTCTGTCAGTTTCTATACCCTCATAAAATTTTTGGACAGGAGAAAAACAGCCATTAACTAAGTAATATCTTTGGAGTAAGTCAGTTTTAAAACCTACTAGTTGACATTGTACCGTTTATGTAATCCCATGGATTCTTTGCAGAATGATTCACCATATTCTCATTTCAGTCTTTATGGATTATCATATATTGATTAGATTGGCAAATACACCTTATCCCTGTCATTATTATTTTTCATAATAGCAGCCTTACAGAGGTAACTGATTCTGAATGACCACAGTCCATAGTGAGATTTTGCCATTGTGCTTAGTTCTTATGACACTCATTGTGCCTTGGATTAAATGTGAAATTTCTTTGCAGTTCTATAAAGGAAACATACTGACAAGGCACATAACAGTATAAATTTCCACTAAAGAATAGAACGGTAGTATGGTTCAGTGCCACGTGATGGCAGTGTACTGATAACACGTTAAGCCTTCTTTGAGGAGGGAATCACTGTGCGAGTTTGGAAGGCCCTGTGAAGGCAGAGAAGAGTTGCAGCATAGACTCTAGCTCAAGCAGAAGTGCAGGATGTTACAGGACGGTGGATAAAAAGGCAAAGCAGGCAAGGAGGGCCTTTAATGTTAGTAGTAAAACTTTTATCATATAGCTGGGGGGATAGAAAATATTATTTTTAAATAAAGAAATGGTAAAAGTAAAATGTACTCATTTTTCTTCTTCCCCAGCTGGATTGAATGGTCTTTTGAAATGTATTTTAAGACTGTCATCTCCTTTTCCTTGTCCTGGCCCAAATTTCCCCCTTTGTACTTTCCCACCTGTTCTTTTAGCCCCAGGTCCTGCTAGTCTGTTTCTTCCCATGATTGCTGTCAGAGATATGTTGCAAAAATGATGTTATCAAGTGCCTTCATTGTTTCAAACCCTTTTACTCTTGCCCGTGAAGGACACGTGCGAAACATTCTTTATCAGATTGCTTCACTGTTGTCAGCCTTTTTCTCTTGCCTGTGCGGAGGTGTGGCTCCCCTGGCCTTCTCTGCATCACCTCCTGCTCCTGCACACTCAGATTCCCCCTGGGCTCTCAGCCAGAGCCACTGTTTCCCACACTGCGGGATGCCTTCCTGGATCCCTTTTGTGATTGTCTTCTCAGCCTCACAGTGTATTCGTTTTTTTTTTTCTAAATTTTATGTCTGTCGTTCATAAAGGCCAAATACATAAGTAGGGTATTTGTTCAAAGCATTTGAAAATTAAATCCTAACATTTCTTTCTTGATTTTATACCTGGCTTCTTCCCACTCATTCCCGTTTAATGAAATGTTTCTCTGTCACCTGGGCACACTATGTTTTTGTTATTTTCCATTTTTGTATTATTAATGGACAAGATCATATCCATTCTTTTAGGATACAACTCAAGAATCATTTCTTTTGAGATTTTAATATATTCCTTATTATAAACATTCCTGATTCTCTTTTTCTCAGCTCTCTAGTAATAAATATATATGTACATGTACATACATGTGTGTATATATACTATATATGTCTTATGTGTTATATATAATAAATATATAAATACTTTATATACGTGTATAGTGCATATACACATGTAATTCATATGTCGTCAATCTTAAATAAGTTTGCTGATGAAAGATCAAAAAGATATTGTGTAAGTTTTGATTTTTTTACATTTTATTCATTGTAGTTTTACAATAACACATTTGTTCTCCGTATTGCAGAACATAATTGTTTTTAAATATTTTGTTTTAGTTATCAAAGCAACATAACTAAATTATAAGACATTTGGAAAATAGATAACAGAAAAATAAGCACATATAATTTCTCTACCAAAATTCAAATGAGGTACTCATTTTCATTCTTTTCCAACTATTTTTCATATGCATATTTGTTTTCTTAGTATTTAGCCTTTCTGTGTATTGCTGTAAGGTCACTGTAAATTATACATGTGCACTTATAATAGTTATAAATGTATATGCATAAATTATATTAGTATGATATTCCATCTGATGAGACTAAACCACAGTGTACCTGGGAGGGAAGGTAAGATAAACATTTACTATAAGCTTTACTTCTATTATCTTGTTTAGTCTAAAAACAACCACATAGGGTCAACTTTATTAATTTTGTTTTATGGATATCCAAAAAGAGAAGCAGAGAAATTAAGTAACTGGCTTAGGGTCGTACAGGTAGTAAGTTGTAGAGCTGGTGTTAGAACTAAGATCTCTGGTTTTAGAGGCCATATGTGTGTTCCACTACTCTGCTTTCATGTTGGTGCTGTGTCATCTCTTAAGTAACTCTAAGTGTTCCAGTTATACAAATAGTCAGTTATGATGTGGTGAAAGTTACATGCAACTATACTAAGTACCGGGAATCATTTACTTAGAACTTACTAACTGCAAGGTACTGACTGGGCACTTTACCTTCATTGCCTTGTTTAGCTCTTACTATAACCCTATGGGTGAATGGTGTCATTTGCCTTTTTAAGTCATCATGCTCTTTGTTATATTCTAGGATAACATGGGTGTTTTCAGTTTTTTGACCATATGCCACATCTCCTTGCATTATAACTGAATTATTTTCTTACAATGGACACTCAGGCTCTCTAATTTTCTTTTGTCATAAATAACTATGCACTGATTCAACTTTTTCCTACAACAACTAGCAGTTTTTCTTTTTTTATGAGGAATTTGTTGGTGTGTGTGTATGTGTGTATCTATTTCTATATTGTATAATCTGTCTATCTACATATATCCAGAAAGAGAATTCCACCTTAATTGTAGGATATACATGACTTTAATTTGACTAAGCTTTCAAGAAAGGCTTTCTCCATCTATGCTTGTTAAGGCTATGAGCAACTTTTATTTTCCTATGTATCTGGATATACTTAACTTTCAGTTGCCCAAATTTTATCACCTAAATGGATGTATTGATTAACCTTTTTGTCTTTGTTAATAAGTGTAGTGTAGGCACTCTTGGTCTTCTCATAGGTTTTAGGCTTCATTTTCTGTGGGTGTCTGTTACTATCTGTTTACTTTCTATTGCAGTTTTTACCTTTTTCTGTTGATTTGCAGAAACATTTGTTGTTCTTGATGTTATTTCTGCAGGGAATCTATGCTTTTATTTATTTATTTATTTTATCAGGTAGAGTTATAGACAGAGAGAGAGACCTCCACTGCCTTCCCAGGCCACAGCAGAGAGCTGGACTGGAAGAGGAGCAACGAGGACTAGAACCCGGTGCCCAAATGGGATGCCGGTGCTGCAGGCAGGGGATTAACCAAGTGAGCCACGGTGCCAGCCCGAATCTATGCTTTTTTATTATATGTTTTTAAGGATTTATTTTATTTGAAAATCACAGATAAAGAGACAGCGAGAAAAAGAGAAAGGCTGGCACTGTGGCTCACTTGGCTAGTCCTCCGCCTGCGGCGCCGGCACCCTGGGTTCTAGACCCAGTTGGGGCACCGGATTCTGTCCTGGTTGCTCCTCTTCCAGTCCAGCTCTCTGCTGTGGCCCGGGAAGGCAGTGGAGGATGACCCAAGTGCTTGGGCCCTGCACCCATATGGGAGACCAGGAGGAATCACCTGGCTCCTGGCTTTGGATCAGTGCAGCGCGCCAGCCGTAGCAGCCATTTGGGGGGTGAACCAACGGAAGGAAGACCTTTCTCTCTGTCTCTTTCTCTCACTGTCTAACTCTGCTTGTCAAAAAAAAAAAAAAAAAAAAAAAGAGGGAGAGAGATCAATCTTCATCTGCTGGTTCACTCCCCAGATGGCAACAATAGTTAGGCCAAAGCCAGTAGACGGGAGCTTCTTCTAGGTCTCCCATGTGGGTGGCAGGATCCCAGATACTTGGGCCATCCTCTGCTGATTTTTTAGGGCATTAGCAGGGAGCTGGATCAGAAGTGGAGCAGCCAGGAAATGTACTGGTGCCTAGATCTGATGGCCACGTCATAGGCAGCAGCTTCATCCACTATGCCACAATGCTGACCCCAAGGACTCTTATGTTTTTTAAACATCTGTTCTTATTCAGTAATCTGTGTATTAATTTTTTCCATAGTGTTATTTGTTCATTAGGAATTTTTGATGTGGATTTGATCAAGTTATATTTGTTCAGCTTACTGTTTTTGCGTTTTTAAATTTTACCTAGGAAACCCTTCTTAAAAGGACCACAAGAATTTTCCCTGTATTTTCTTTTACTAACTTTGTAATTTTACTGTTCACAATCAGTTCTTTAATCTGTCTATGGTTTTGTTCTACATGGTAGGCAGGGACCTAGTTTGTTTTCTCTCTAGTGTGAGTCTGCACTATTTCTCAGAATTTAAGCCTGGCCGATGGGCACTTGGCACAGTGGTTAAGACTCCACTCGGGAGGCCCGCACCCCATCTTGGAGGGCCTGGGTTCAAGTCCTGCCTCAGTTCTGACCCCAGCTTTCTGCTAATGGTCCCCATGGGAGGCAGCCTGTGATGGTTTCCTGTTACCAGCATGGAGACCTGGCATTGAGCCCCCAGCTCCTCCCTTCAATCTGGCTCAGCCCCAGCTGTTTTGAGGGGTGAGTCAATAGATGAAAGATCTCTCCCACCCTGGGTTACTCTGAAAATAAACACATGGGATCTGTGTGTGTGTGTGTGTGTGTGTGTGTGTGTCTGTCTGTCTGCCTTTCAATTAAAATTTTTTAAAGACTTATTTATTTATTTGAAAGTCAGAGTTACCGAGAGAGGAAAGGCAGAGAGATCTTCTGTCCGATGGTTCACTCCCCAGATGGCTGCAACAGCCGGAGCTCCACCAATCCGAAGCCAGGAGCTTCTTCCAGATCTCCCACGTGGGTGCAGGGGCCTAAGGACGTGGGTGGGCCATCTTCTACTGCTTTCCCAGGCCGTAGCAGAGAGCTGGATTGGAAGAGGAGCAGCCGGGACTAGAACTGGCGCTCATATGGGATGCCGGCGCCTCAGGCTGGAGCATTAACCCGCTGAGCCACAACACAGGCCCCTCAATTAAATTTTTTAAAAGTCTTTAAATTTGAGAATCAAAACCTCTGTGGGACAGGGGACATGTTTTAGGAGCCCCCTAGCCTACCATATCATTTGTTTACTAGCAGTGCCATTTTTTGCCAATCTTTTGTTCCTGTAACCTTTTCTTCCCATGATGCAGTTTTTGTTTTGTTTTGTTTTGTTTTTGTATAAGGATCTCTTTTGTGTATGGGCGTATTCCAAACACCTGAATTAGTGATTAGCATATGCCATTCATTCAACAGTCTAGCAATATTGGTTGATTGCTAGGTGAATATTAGCTCTTTTCCTGCAGTGAGTTAGTCCTTCCCATAGAAAGTTTGAAATGTTTAATAGAATTAGTGTAATTCTAATATTTGTGCTTTTAATGAGCTTTCTTTTCCTGAAGAAATTATTTTCCTTCCATCCTTTGTATATTAATTCCCCTGTGTAAACACTATCTTAATCGAGATATGGAAAGTTTTCACCACCCAGAAATGTTCTCTGTCCTTTGTGGTCAATCTACTCTGACTCTAAGCTCCAGGTGTCACTGATTTGTTTCTTGTCACAGTGATGAGTTTACTGGTTTTAGAGTTTTATGTATATAAAGTTACATAGTATATTGCATCTTTAATCCAAAATTTCAAAATGTTCCAAAATTCAGAACTTTTTGTGTCATGTCAGATGTGTTAAAAAAGTTTCAGATTTCTGAGCATTTTGGATTTTAGATTTTCAAAGGGGCATGGTCAACTGGTAAAGTCCCTAGAAATATTCCAGAATCTCCCTAACCCCCCAAAGTCTAAAGCATTTCTCTTCCCAAGCATTTTGGAAAAGGGATACTTAGCCTGTACATCCTTTTCTATTGATAACTATTCTTGGTCTCAAATTGTGAGATTCACTTGCTAAAGTATACTGATAGTTCATTTCTTTTTATTGCTAAATTGTACTCTATTGTGTGCATATACAACAATTTAAAATCCATTCACCTGCTGGAATGTATTTTTTTTCCATTTGATGCATGTTGTGACAAGCTATAATGTGCTTTCATTTACAAATATAGGCATTGGTTTCAGTAAAATTGATAGGCCACATAATAACTGTATGCTTAACTTTATTAGAAATGGCAAAATTGTTGTTATAAGTCCACTAGCAAAGTAAGAGAATTCCAGTTCTCTACATTTCTTTCCAATTTCAGTGGATTTGTGGTAGAATCTCATCATGGTTCAAATCCCTCATGAGTAAAGATACTAAGCATCTTTTAATTTGATTATTGACCGTGACTCTTCCACAAATCATCCATTCCAGTTCTTTGCCTATGTTTTATTGAGTTTCTTTATTTCACTACTATAACTAAAGTTTTATAATGCAGTTGATAGATTCTGCATACAAGTTCACTGATGGATCTGTATATGTGTGGTTATAGAAGGAAAGAATGAAGGGAATGAGAATCAGTAGTTACAGGTATCAACTAAAATTTCTCTAGAATTATTAAAACATACCAATATTCAGATCTAGGAAGCTCGATATAGAAAAAATTAAAAACATCTAGAACACTGAGCCATATGATGGTGAAAATTAGAGAATTTAATAAAGGGAAGGAAAAAATCTTAAATGGAACCATTGATTTTTTTCTAAATAAAGCTATTACGCAGGTGTCATAGTTAGAATCAAAACTGACTTTTTAACTGCAGTGCTGGAATTCAAATGGCTGTGGAATAATGGCTTCAATGTTTAGTAAGAGAAACTAACAGCCTAGACATGTTTACCTTTCAAGGAGGAGGTTGAAATTAAGAGCTTGTTAGACAGAATTCAAGAGTAAAGAAATCCTTAATGATTCACATCAGGCAGGAAAAAAAGATCACAAATGAAAGCTCTGACATGAAAACTGTAGGGAGTGAACACTTGATATACTTGTGAGTAAAATTAAAATAATAGATATATGAAATCACATTTTACAAGATAAATAAGCTATAGAAATTGTAATACCAATGTCAGAATCAAGAAGCACCAGAAATGATCATCAAGAGTAGAATGGATAGTTGTATATTCATATAACAGACTATTATACTGCAGTAAAAATAAAGATAGCTTCACAGTTCAATATGGATTAATTTCAAACGCATACCAATGAGGAAAGGAAACAGATTACAAAAGAATACATGCAGAATGGTTCCATTTCTGTAAATTTTAAAAACTGGCAACACTAAATACTTAAAATGGTTTTTAAGGAGTGTATATACACAGGGCAAAATGAAGACAAAGAAGGGGAAATGGATCACACAAAGTTCAGAAAACTGGAAACTAGTGGTGGTACATGCCACAAGGATGGGTACATCCAGTGAGCGTCTGTCAGAATTGATCCCTTCTCTAAATACATCATTATGTATGTAATTTTTAATTTCCAATTTATTTGAGAGAGATAGAGATCTCCTATCCACTGGTTCACTCCCCAAATGCTAGCAGTGGCCACAGGTGGGCCAGACCAATGTCGGGAGCCAGGAGCACCATCCCTGTCTCCACATGAATGGTAGGGACCCAGCTAGTTATGCCATTACTTCTGCCTCCTAGGATCCTAGGATCGGCATTAGCAGAGGAGTGGAGTCAGAACTCAAACCTGGGCACTCCAGTATGGAATGTGGGCATCCCAACAGCTAGACCAAATGCCTATTGCATTTGTGTATATAAATTCTTCATTTAAACACTAAAAGAAGGGGCTGGCATCGTGGCATAGCAGGTTAAGCTGCCACCTTCAGGACCAGCATCCCATATGGGCACCAGTTCGAGTCGTGGATGTTCCACTTCCAATCCAGCTTCATGCTAATGCAGCTGGGAAAGCAGTGGAGGATGGCTCAAGTATTGGGCCCCTTCATGCATGTGGGAGATCCAAAAGGAGTTCCTGGCTCTTGCCTTCAGCCTGGCCAGCCCTGGCCTTTGGTGCCATTTGGGGAGTGAACCAGTGGATGGAAGACTCCCCTCCTCCGGCCCCCTGTGTAACTCTGCTTTTCAAATAAATAAAATAAATTGTGTTTAAAAAAACACTAAAAACGAAGTAATTGGGAGGTATAAAAATTTGTTGGGGAAATAGTTGATAAAGAAGGGTAGGGTGAGTTGAACGTGGAAATGAGGATTAATTACTAGGCTTTTTCTAATCATAGTTTACTGTCAGGGAAACCTGCCTTGTATGTCCAGATATGTATATCTGAATCACATTCAGGCATATTGACAACTCATTCCACTATGTTTTAAGTGAACAAGTCAGTGATAATCATTCTTTAAGTTAATTGTTTTCTTTTAAGTTATTTCTCTTTTCTTTCACTGAAGAATATTCTATGCCAGATCATCAGACTGAAAAATGGTCTTACATGAAAATAGCATTATTTATATGCTGTATGTCTGTGAATATTCCTGTTACTACTATGGAAAGTGCATTCTGCTAAATATTATTTCTGAATAGAATTCTGTTGTTATAAAGATGAATTTTACATAAAATTGAAAAAAGAAGGCATAGTTATTTTATTTTCAATTATTTTTCTCCAATAAACTAGATAAAAAGTACCATTTTTATATCTGTAACCATTTTTATATTGTAACCATTTTTATATCTGAGTTTAAAAATAATTGTGATGCAACAGATTAAATTGCCATTTACAATGCCAGCATCCCATATCAGAGTGCTTGTTCGAGTCCCTGCTACTCCATTTCTGACCCAACTTCCTGCTAATGTGCCTTAGAAGGCAGTGAAAAATAATGCAAGGACTTGGGCCCCATGTGGGAGACCAAGATAAATTTCCAGGCTCCTGGGTCCTGTTTTAGCCTGGCCCAGACCTGGCTGTTGCAGTCATTTGTGGAGTGAACCAACAAAGGGAAGATCATTCTCTCTCTCTCTCCTTTCTCTCTCTCTCTCTCTCTTTCTCTCTCTCTCTCATACGTGCAAGCTCTCTGTGCTGTGCTTTTCAAATAAATAAAAAAGACTTTATAAGTGAAAAGTAGAAGATTAAAAAAGTTGTCATGATTTGAAAAGAATATAGAAATTGATGTTTTGAAAAAGCCTACTATTTTCAGTTACTCATTTTTGAAAGAATCTATACAAAAAATTAGTAGGTTATACATCATAGAATTTGCTAATCATTGAAATTTTCTCTTACAGATCTGTTGAAATAGATTGTGTACTAATTATATGCTGAGCACTGTAGAAAATAAAGTTAGATTTGACTTAGGGCCAGAAAATATATATAAAAAGGAAAAATATTTTCAATAATAGAATTCAGTTTTAACATAAGATTGTAAACACTTGATTTCATTATGATATATATTAATTCATATTTTCAATTACTGGAGAATGGAAAAAAGAAGAAAAGAGAATGTCTGTAACTGGGGTAAGATTGAAGCATTCTGCTGGTAAACCAAACAGTAAACCAAACAGTCAAGAAGACATCTTTCCTCTTTGCATCAAGGAGAAAGAATGGACAGCATTTAATTTGTGTGCGTGTGTACATCTGCTTTGCATTCATGTATGCATATCAAATAAATAGACTTACGAGGCCGGCGCCATGGGGCACTAGGTTAATCCTCCGCCTGTGGCGCTGGCATCCCAAATGGGTACCGGTTCTAGTCCCGGTTGCTCCTCTTCCAGTCCAGCTCTCTGCTGTGGCCTGGGATAGCAGTGGAAGATGACCCAAGTGCTTGGGCCCTGCACCCATATAGGAGACCAGGAAGAAGCTCCTGGCTCCTGGCTTCGGATCAGCACAGCTCCAGCCGTTGCGGCCATTTGGAGAGTGAACCAACGGAAGGAAGACCTTTCTCTCTGTCTCTCTCTCACTGTCTAACTCTACCTGTCAAATAAATAAATAAAGTCTTTAAAATAAATAAATAGACTTTGCTTATTTTATTAAATCTGCATCTGTTTCAAAAGCATTTGGGGAACACTTGAAAAAAATATGTAAAATACGGGAAGGTAATTTGTATTACATGGAAATGAGAAGAATGAGGAAAAGAAAAAATGAAGTTTAGGATTTAAACAGAATCAGGAGTAAAGCTAATACAAGAAATCTTCTAAATACACATCATTGGGGCCCATATTGTGACACAGCAGGCTAAACCACTGCTTGCGGTGCCGGCATCCCACGTTGGAGTGCTTTTACCAGTCCTGGTTGCTGCAATTCCAATCCAGCTTGAATATTTCAAAATATTTTACAATTCATGTATAGTTTTTTTTTAATGTATATTATCTTTTTTAAAAAATTAATTATTTATCTGAAAGGCAGATTTACTGAGAGAGAAAAAGCAATCTTTTTTTTTTTTTTTTTTTTTTGACAGGCAGAGTTAGGCAGTGAGAGAGAGAGACAGAGAGAAAGGTCTTCCTTTTGCCGTTGGTTCACCCTCCAATGGCCGCCACGGCCGGTGTGCTGTGCTGATCTGAAGCCAGGAGCTAGGTGCCTCCTCCCAGTCTCCCATGTGGTTACAGGGTCCAAGAACCTGGGCCATCCTGTGACCCTCCCGGGCCATAGCAGAGAGCTGGACTGGAAGAGGAACAACTGGGACAGAACCGGCGCCCCAACCAGGACTAGAACCTGGGGTGCAGGTGCCACAGGCGGAGAACTAGCTAAGTGAGCCACAGCACCGGCCAGAAGTAATCTTTAATCCACAGGTGCTGACAGCAGCTGGACTAGGCTGAAGCTAGTAGGCAGGAACTCAGTCCAGGTCTCTCATGTGTGTGGCAGGGATCCAAGTACCTGAGCTGTAACCTGCTAGCTCCCAGGGAGCACATTAGCATGAAGCTAGAATTGGAGGCAGAATCTGATATGGGATATGGACCTCCCAATTTGGGTCTTAACCCTTGTGCCAAATGCCCACCCCCATAGCTATTTCTGGTACAACTAAGACCATAAAGAAGCTCCTAGGATTTTCAGAAAGTTTACCATTTTCTGGTTGTTGGAAAGCTCAAGTTAGATGGCAGTAGTCCTGTGTCTTTTTTTAAGACTTATTTATTTGAAAGTCAGAGAGAGAGAGAGAGATCTTCTGTCTGCTGGTTCACTCCCCACATGGCTGCAACAGACAGGGCTGTGCTTTGGCTAGCAGGGGCACAAGCACTTGGGCCACCTTGACTACTTTTTTTCCCAGGCCATTAGCAGGGAGTTAGATCCCAAGTGGAGCAACCAAACAGGAACTGGTGCCCATTTGAGATGCCAGTGCTGCAGGTGGCAACTTTATCCACTACCTTAGAACCCCGGCTCCTGGTCCTATGTCTTGAGTTCTCTGGTTTAGATTTCAGGGGCAATTTTAATTAAAATGTTCTTGTTACATAATAAAGTATATGTCAAACAATATACTCTTTTTTTTTTTTTTTTTTTTTTTTTTTTTTTTTTTGACAGGCAGAGTGGACAGTGAGAGAGAGAGAGACAGAGAGAAAGGTCTTCCTTTTGCCGGTGGTTCACCCTCCAATGGCCGCCGAGGCCGGCGCTGCGGCCAGCGCACCGCGCTGATCCGATGGCAGGAGCCAGGAGCCAGGTGCTTTTCCTGGTCTCCCATGGGGTGCAGGGCCCAAGCACCTGGGCCATCCTCCACTGCACTCCCTGGCCACAGCAGAGAGCTGGCCTTGAAGAGGGGCAACCGGGACAGAATCCGGCGCCCCAACCGGGACTAGAACCCGGTGTGCCGGCGCCGCAAGGCGGAGGATTAGCCTAGTGAGCCGCGGCGCCGGCCAAACAATATACTCTTGATTGAATCCTTTTTTTCCAACCAAAAAGTAAATCAACCATAAACCTAATAATATATTTCCGTTTCTGATACGAGGCAAATACTTTAGTTTTGAACCAATGGTACTTTTTGCATCATTACACAGATTTGTCATTTTTATTAGCTGTATCATGGTAATAAACTCATAAGGTCTTATAAAAATCAATAAACTTTTTTGAGATACTTCTAATTTAATAATGTAAAAACATTGAAACACTCTGTAAGTTGTATACTTCATTAATGAAATTAAGAGTTTGAATTTGAAATATTCCCCTTTTATAAAACAGAAGCTGTGTGAACTATATATAAGTAGTGCTAGGTGTCACAGGAAGAATACTTGTTTCCCCAAATGAAAACCTGACCTGTTTTAAAAATGATGTCTTATTCTCCACCTAGTTTAAAATAACTTAAAGTTTTTCTTTGCTAATTTTAATTAAAGACATTGCATGTATAATAGTGGTCAAAATCAAAGGTAGTTATAGTATGACATTTGGAGTTATATTTTCTGAAGAAAAATTTTTGTAATGCCTTTATTATTTAATGAAAATTAATGGAGAAGAGTTTTTTTATTAATCGCCATCAAATCTTCAAAGTAGTTTTCTATTCAGTGAACACAATTATTTTTATTGGCTTAAAAATGAGAAAAACTAAGACTCAGCAGTTATGATTAAGCTGTAATTAGGAAAATGATATGAATGCAAGAAATTTTACCTCTGCTTTGTTTTTTTTTTTTTCCTGTGAAGAATAAAGAGTTCTGTGCATAGTATTTATAGAATGAGAACTAAAGAAGGAAGATTATTATACTCAATCCCAGGACTTGAAAACAAATAAAAAATTAACTTGTATATTCCTTGTTCTCTCAAATCCTTTATGTCTTTTGTAATTATTCCCAGATGTCTCTGAAATACAGATTGGACAGACACATAGATAGAAACATGTAGAAGATCTTGGGTAATGTCTGGTGTACCACCAATTTCAGCTTACCTTAGTCTAATCAGGAATTGACATGACTTAGAGCTGGACTGTAATGTCTAAATGGACTAATCTCTAGCTAAAGTATGTGGGTTTTTATCATCTCTCCCTTTTTGGAGTGCCTGCATTACAATTTTTGTCTCCCTGGTCCTGTGAAGTTGATTGACTTCTGATCCTTTCAGTTGCTTCTTCCAGAATTGGAAGATGACCCTAAATGAAATGAACTATGCTTCAGGATTTTTTTGGGGGGGGGTGGGTGAGGGAGTCCTAGTTCTCAGTGGAAGGACTGAGCTGAATAAACTAAACAACCTTTAATGGTAGCAGAACACAATGTCCTGCTCTGTTTGTATGTATAGATATGTATGCATGTAAATAACTTTAAATCTTAACCTTCTCCATATTGTAACATGAACATTTTCTCATACCATTATGTTTTTTAAAACAGTAATTTTATTAGCTGCATAGAATTCTGAATGGATATACCATATCTTATTTTACTATTACATTTAAAGCCTTTCTGTATGAAACTTCATGATGTGGGGAACGTTTTTCCACTTAAAGCATTTTCTTTATCCCAAATGATTTCCTTAGAAGTGGAATTATTGTCAAGATAGAATGATTTGTAAGGCTGTTATATAATGCTGAACTGCTTTTCAGAATGGACTTTGCATAACCATGGGTTTAGGTGGCTATCTTGATGTGCAAGAACACTTCAATCAGTTCATGGAAAATGGAATTAAAAGACAAATATAGTATGGTGTAAAAAAGTTTTGGAGATCCATGCATGGTGTTTGCATAATAAGAACTTTCTTAGCCAGAACTAAGAATAATAATTTTAAATATTTTGCTAATATAACAGCAGAAAATAGTTTTCTTATTTTACTTTTATGTTTTAAGGGCATAAGCTTTGAATCATATTTGTTGTAAATGTTTTTCCATTTTATTTACTTTTAATTTGCAGAAAGGAAGTTAGTGGTAATTGTTCCAGAGGCTGTAAACAAATGGGCTTCTGGTGTGTATGTCATTAGCAAGTTCTTTTCCAGTCAGACATTTTGTGTAGTTAGATATTTTATATTTTCTCCTTCTGTCACTACGATAGCTTTGATTCTCAGAAAGTATTTTAGCATTAATAGATTACATCAGTGTTCACTTATATTTCTGTTTTGAATTTTATGATTCTGTTATTTTCACAAGTCTTTTGATCAGCCTCAAGCATTTCACTGGGCCAGTTGTTGTACTGAGATTGTAAGGCAGGACAGACTTATAAGGTGTTTGTCCAGATTACCCAGAATACACTTAAAATAATTTTTTTATTACCATCAAAATTGTAAAATTCTCTCAGACCTCTAGACTTCATGAATGCTGTGAAAATGCTGGCAAGGGGACGAGAGGACATTACAGATAGTCCTTACATGTTTTAGTTAGCAGGAAGCCTATCACTGCTGTGTGGAGGTTCATTCTTTCACATCATGAGCCCATGTTTTCATCAGTGTGCTCATCTTCCAATATATCCATTTCTAACTACATGCCAGAAGTTTCTCAGATTTAATTCTTGTTAGAAGATTTAAGGATAGAGAATTATTTTCAGGAAATATGACTCATGAGGTTTTTTTTTAGTAGCCAAGTTAAGTAAACATTGGCACATGGGCGGTTACCATTAATTCTGTGTATGGAGGTGGGGTGGCTGAGAGAAAAAGAGAGACAATGAGTGAGTGTGTGTGCATGAGAGTGCATCTTGGGACATGCAGAATTATCTCAGAGGAGGTGAAACAACGGAGGGTTTTACAACCTGTTGCTTGGATGCACTTCAGTGCTTAGCAGCAATTGGAAAGAGTATCCTGGGAAAGAGAGGACGACTCTAGGACTTCAGATGTTAGGAAGATTACAGGAATGGAAATGGGTAGAATGTGAGAAAAAAGAAAATTGTTTTAAAAATGCAAAGACATTTACACACCATTCCATGACTTAGTGTATTTAAGTGAAATTAAAGTGGCAGACTAGAAGTCCACTGTAAATAGGTCTCAAGTGCAGAGGGCTGTTTTTACCTCCTTGTTGGCAGAAGAAAAAGTCCTTGTGATGGGTTAAATAGCTTATATGAAAATGGGAGTCCAGGAGTACCTGTCTCTAGAATTATTAACACAAGTATTTTTACTTGAAGCCCTCTGCCTGGGTATTTGATGATTTAAAAAAGTGAAGAATCAATTGGGATCTATTAGTATATTTGAGGTATCATATAAATCATTCAACCTTCAGAATTTATTTATAATTAATTCAAGACAGTCTTAAGTCTTGTCATATACTTGGCCCATAATACTCAGTGGGATCACGTTTTTCCTTTATTATTCAATATTTACAAAGATCTGAGTCAGGGTAACCTTTATCTTTACTTTTTAAGAAAAACAAATGGGAATCAGCCTCTTAAGAACATAGCAACCTTTTTTTTTTTTTTTTGACAGGCAGAGTGGACAGTGAGAGAGAGAGAGACAGAGAGAAAGGTCTTCCTTTTGCCGTTGGTTCACCCTCCAATGGCTGCCGTGGCCAGCGCACCGCTGATCCGAAGCTAGAAGCCAGCTGCTTCTCCTGGTCTCCCATGCTGGTGCAGGGCCCAAGGACCTGGGACATCCTCCACTGCACTCCCGGGCCATAGCAGAGAGCTGGCCTGGAAGAGGAGCAACCAGGACAGAATCCGGTGCCCCAATTGGGACTAGAACCCAGGGTGCTGGTGCCGTTAGCCTATTGAGCCGTGGCACCGGCCTTTTTTTTTTTTTTTTTTTTTAAAGAACAAGAGAGTAAGTAGGGAAAGAATACATAAAATCACTTACTGTATTCTTAGGGGGGATCAATATTCTCAGGAAGCACTCCCTTTTCATTCGTTTTCAGCATCACTGCTGTTCTTACATTCTAGTTGGGAGTATTCCTTCAGCCACACTGTTCTGATCCTTATCCCCTGCTCTTCAATATACATCTTTGACGTCCTCAGAGACCAAGATAACCAGAATATATTGCTTGAAGTGACTTCAGTTGTCTTTGAACTAAGAAAATTGAGTCCAGTGTTATTACTAAAGAGAAAGTAAAACTCTTCTTTTATTGTGTCTTAATTCATGCTCTAAAGTCGTTTAAGCAAATAGCCAGTAAGAAGACCATTTGTGTGAAGAAAGCATTTAGATTAAAAAAGATCAAGGAGGGGTAGACATTTGGTGCAGTGGTTAACACTTGGGAAGCCTGTGTCCTATAGTGGAGTGCCTGGGTTTGAGTTCTGGCTCTCCTCCTAATATCAGGTTCCCTGAGGTAGCTAGTGATGGCTGAAGTATTTGGCTTCCTACTATCCATGTGGGAGTTCTGGATTGACTTCTAAAGTCTTGCCTTTGGCCTGTACTGGCCACTGCTGTTATGGCCATGAACTAGTGGCTGAGTGATTTGTGTATGTGCATGTCTTTCAATTAACTTGTGTGTGTGTCTTTCAACTAACTTAATTAAATAAATTTGGGGGCCCGGCACTGTGGCTGGTATTTGGGCCACGGTTTGAGTCCCTGGCTGCTCCACTTCCAATCCAGCTTCTCTGCTATGGCCTGGGAAATCAGCAGAAGATGGCCCAAATCCTGGGGCCCCTGCACCCACATAGGAGACCCAGAAGAATCTGCTGGCTCCTGGCTTCAGGTCAGCTCAACTCCAGCCAATGTGGTCATCTGGGGAGTGAACCAGCAAATGGAACACCTCTCTTTCTTTCTGCCTCTGCCTTTATGTAACTCTGCCTTTTAAATAATTAAATAAATCTTTAAAAATAAAAAAAAATTTTTAAATATTAGGAAATAAGAAAATGTCTTTTTTTTTTTTTTTGACAGGCAGAGTTAGACAGAGAGACAGAGAGAAAGGTCTTCCTTCCAGTGGTTCACCTCCCAAATGGCTGCTACAGCTGGCGGGCTGCCTCGATCCAAAGCCAGGAGCCAGGTGCTTCCTCCTGGTCTCCCATGAGGGTGCAGGGCCCAAGCACTTGGGCCATCCTCCACTGCCTTCCTGAGCCACAGCAGAGAGCTGGACTGGAAGAGGAGCAACGGGGACAGAACCCGGCGCCCCAACTGGGACTAGAACCTAGGGTACTGGCGCCGCAGGCAGAGGATTAGCCAAGTGAGCCGTGGCACCGGCCAATAAAATGTAATTATATTTTTGTTTAAATGAACCAGCAAGCTCGGTCTGCGAAGGAGTATTGTCAGTAAAAGATATATTTATCAAAATCCTATAGCAGCCGGCACCGTGGCTCACTAGGCCAATCCTCCGCCTGCGGCGCCGGCACACCGGGTTCTAGTCCCGGTCGGGGCGCTGGATTCTGTCCCGGTTGCCCCTCTTCCAGGCCAGCTCTCTGCTGTGGCCAGGGAGTGCAGTGGAGGATGCCCCAGGTGCTTGGGCCCTGCACCCCATGGGAGACCAGGAGAAGTACCTGGCTCCTGCTATTGGATCAGCGCGGTGCGCCGGCCGCAGCGCGCCAGCCTCAGCGGCCATTGGAGGGAGAACCAACAGCAAAGGAAGACCTTTCTCCGTCTCTCTCTCTCTCACTGTCCACTCTGCCTGTCAAAAAAAAAAAAAAAATCCTATAGCAAGCATTGTGTTTGTATTTATATTTGCCAATTTATATTGATAAAATATATCTACCATTAACCATCTTCAAGTAGCAAAGTCTAAAATAGAAATATACCCACTGTTGCTACCTACGGTGTGTATTTTACTAGAAGGCATAATTAGATTGATAAGAACATCCAAGTTCAATAGACTTTACATACAGACTTACAACAAATGAGAGTTTAATAATGTTGCTCAACAGAAATGACCAACCAGAAAATACTGTATTAAAGAAAATCCTTTTTTCAAAAGAAACATAAGCACTATCTAAGAAAAGCCCAATAGGTAGGCAAGGATTTTATGGAGAAAAATCCTGACACTGTATTAAAGACATAGAAGATTATGTAACTAAATGAGCAGACGTACCAAGGTCATCAGGAGAAAGACTGTATTGTGTTGTATTTCTTCTCCTTAAGTATTTTCATGGGTGTTAGCAAACTGATCCCAAGTCACTATGGGTGAATGAATGACCAAGAAAAGCTATGATGAGTTTGCAAAGGAAGAACTGCCCAAGGTTAGCAAGCTTGTGTGGGAAAAAGGAACTTTTCATATGTTGCTGGAGGGATGATAAATGGTAGATAATTTTTAATTTTATTTTTTATTTTTTTAATTTTATTTGAAAGCAGAGTGAGGGAACCAGAAAGAGACCTCCCATCCCTTGATTTACTCCCTAAATGCCCAGGTCAGGCCAAAACCAGGAGCTGGGACATAAATCCACATCTCCTATGTGTGTTCCAAGTACTTGAGCCCTCACCCTGCTTCTCAGGTTGCACATTAGTAAGAAGCTAGAATGGGGAGTGGAGCCCATACTCTAACCCAGGTACTCCACTGTGGGATGTAGGTATCCCAAGCTGTGTCTAAATACTGTGCCAAATGCCTGCCCGGATAGCTGCTTTTTTGAAATAAGCATATTTTTAGTTAATAGGAGAAGCCTTTAAAAGTATGCAAACTGCATATTTTGAAGAACTATGGGTTTTTCAAATTTTTGCACCAAAATAAGCTTAAATGTTAAAATATTTTCCACCTATTCCTGGCCCCATGGGCCACTCTTTTCATTGCTTCTGGAAAGAATATATCTCTGGAACTCTTCAGTACATATACAAATATAGCTATGCAGTGTTTTTAAGAAATAGCATCTTCTACCCTGATTTTTTTGGAAACATATCTTACAGCATGTGTCAGCTTAACACCTATAATACCATTTTCCTTCTTATGAAGTCTATATAATAAGCCTTGGTGTGGTTGTACTTGTATGCATGGATTTTTAAAAATTGAACCAAAATAAACTTGTATTTTAATTCCAATTTCCATTAACTTGTTAAAATAGCTTCATGTTACAAATTATTTAACCAGAATAGTTCTCCAGAGTTTTATTTAGATGGCTTCTAATATTTTCTTGCTGCCAACGATGCTAAAATGATTTTCCATTTTTGTACATATATTATTTTGACACGTCTAATTAAAGGATAAATTCATTTTTTAAAGAAAAGATTTGTATTTATTTGAAAGGTGGAGTTACAGAGAGAGAGGTCATCCATCTGCTGGTTCACTCCTCAAATGGCCACAATTGCAGGGATAGGCCAGGCCAAAGCCAGGAGCCATGAGCTTCTCCTGGGTCTCCCACGTGGTGCAGGGGCCCAAGGCCTTGGGCTATTTCCCACTGCTTTCCCAGGTGCATGAGCAGGGAGCTGAATCAGAAGTACAGCAGCCAGGACTGTAACCCATGTAGGATGCTGGTGCTGCAGGTGGCGGCTTCACCCACAATGCCACAGTGCCAGTCCTTAGCAGTAGAATTGTTGGATTAAAGGCTAGTACATTTCTATTTTTGGCAAATAGTATCAAATTGTTCTCCACAGAAGGAGTACTAATTCAGGTTCCACGAGTGATGTGCTTCCCAATGAAGTATGGATTATAAGTCTTTGTGTATTTATGAATCTCACAGATACAAAATATATTACTACAGGTTTAGCTTCTCTAATCCAAAATACATATACTCCAAAGTCTGAAATTTTGGAATGCCAGTATACTACAAGTGGAAGTTTCACACTTGACCCCATGTGACAAGTTGCAGTCAAAATACAGGCTCACTAAAATATTTAATAATATTACATTCAGGCTATGTGTATAAAGTATGTATAAACCTTGTGTTTAGATTTGAATCCCATCATCAAGATATCTCATTATATATATATGGAAATATTCTAGAATCTGGAAAAATCTAAAATCTGAAAAATGTCTGGACTCAAGCATTTCAAATAAAGGATACTCAAACTGTGTAACAGCTCCACACCTGTTTCTGATAGGCAGAATTGGTGAGGCTATGCTGTGAAAACAAGCCACCTATTCACTTCTTCGGGAACATAAAGGTTTTTTGTTTGTTTGTTTGTTTGTTTTGTTGGACAGGCAGAGTTAGTGAGAGAGAGAGAGACAGAGAAAGGTCTTCCTTCCAGTGGTTCACCCCGCAAAGGGCCGCCACCGCCGGCGCACTGCGCCAATCTGAAGCCAGGAGCCAGGTGCTTCTCCTGGTCTCCCATGCGGGTGCAGGGCCCAAGCACTTGGGCCATCCTCCACTGCACTCCCGGGCCACAGCAGAGAGCTGGACTGGAAGAGGAGCAACTGGGACTAGTACCCTGAGTGCCAGCGCCACAGGCGGAGGACTAGCAAAGTGAGCGGCGGAGCAGAGTGAACATAAAGGTTTTTTTGTTTGGTTGGTTGGTTGGTTGTTTTTTTTTTTTTTTTTTTTACAGGCAGAGTGGACAGTGAGAGAGAGAGACAGAGAGAAAGGTCTTCCTTTTGCCGTTGGTTCACCCTCCAATGGCCGCCGTGGCTGGCGCGCTGTGGCCGGCGTACGGCACTGATCCGATGGCAGGAGCCAGGTACTTATCCTGGTCTCCCATGGGGTGCAGGGCCCAAGCACTTGGGCCATCCTCCACTGCACTCCCTGGCCACAGCAGAGAGCTGGCCTGGAAGAGGGGCAACCGGGACAGAATCCGGCGCCCCAACCAGGACTAGAACCCGGTGTGCCGGCGCTGCAGAGGATTAGCCTAGTGAGCCAGCACCGGCCCGGACATGAAGTTTTAAAATACGGACATTTTGAAGTTTCTTGGTATCGCAGCACATGAATTTCATATTTAGACCATGGTCTCATTCCCAAGATACCTCATTGTGTCTATGCAAATATTTTGAAATCCAAAAAATTTCAGAATGGAATCCTTCTGATTCCAAACATTTCAGATAATGGATACTCAATCTGTATAAGCAGGAGTTCCTTCTATATTAGGAATCTGTAGCACTTGTTAGGTGTTTTGCGATATGTAGATGAATCTGCCAGCTTGTCATGTGTACTTTAACTTCAGGTTTTGTTTTTTGTGTTTGAAATTGAGTCCTACAATGCCTTCAGGGTTTCTTCTCACCATCAGTGTGAGAAACTGTCCAGTGTTTTTGTTCTAATAATTTTGTGATTTTGTTTTTCATATTTAAACGTGATCTAAAATTTAGAGGTGCAGACTAAAGTAGTGTACCATCATTATTTTTTCTTGTCTCCATGGCATACATTAATTAATCAGTATTTCCAAGAACACTTGCAAAATGCCATCTTTGTCAGAATTCCTGCCCCACCGGCTGCTCTGCTGCACTGTTCATCCCACGCATCCGCCTCGGTGGAGCCCCTAGCCTTAGCGCTGGCGCCGGATCACTGGCGTGGGAAAGCCACCGTCACACGTGGCTGCGGACGCCAGCTAAGATCACCCCCGACAACTTAGAGGAGGAGGAAGTTGCGGAGGAGGCAGAGGACGGAAGCGATGCCCCTGCTAATGACTGCTAGTGAGGGACGCGGTAGATGAAGAAGGTAGAGCAGGAAGATGTGGAGACGTAGGTGAGGCGGCTGAGGCGGCTACAGAAGTTATCACCCAACTGACTAGCCAGGAAAGGCACCGCCAGACTGGGAAAAAGGGCTCCACTTCCTGTCGGGGGGCGGGAACCGCGTCAGCTTCCGCCCAGAAGCCCGCCCCCCGCGACCGGCGACGCCTTCGCCCTGCCTTGGCGCCGGAGGGTCGAGTGTTCCGCAGAGCGTGAAGGACAGAGAACCGAAACCTGAAAGGTTTTGCGCTTTTGGAAAAATAAGAGTACTTTTAAGAGGAGGATTTATTTGTGCTTTCGATTTACGTGTTGTGTTTGTGTGCGCGGCAGCGGTTGGCCGTCCTTAATCTCGGTCAAGGCGGCCTGCGGCGGGTTCTCCGCCCGCTTCTCGTTGTGTGACCGTGGTCATTCTGTGCCCCCAGGAGGAAAAAAAAACTTGTAAAAAACGCGAAAATTATAACAAAGGTTATTCCAGGCTCCCTAGAAACTTCGTATATGTGGTTAGCTGTGCTGTATTTGGTTTGTAGGAGACGGGTAAGACTAAAGATAAAATTTTGATTTACCCCTTATCCTTTTTGTTCTGTGAAGTTGCTGTTTATTTATTTTGTCCTGTTTGATGCATGTATGAAACAGTGTTCTCCAACAATAAGTTGGAACTTCATTTTGCTGGTTTGTTGCCCCCCCCCAAAGAAAACACATATAATTCCCATGTGTTCATATTTCGCATCATAGCATTTCAGAATTTTCTTTGTTCAGATTTTGCCACATCTTCTATTTATTGCGAGGAATTTTGTTTTTCTTGTTGCTGATGTAAGCAATAGAGGTCTTTTAAATCTAACTGGTTTTTAGATGTATATATAAAGTGTTGTTAATTTTACTGTTAATTTTCCCCCAAGTTGTTGATTGAATTGTTTATTTAAAAATAGCACATGAGCTGATTGTTTTATGGTTTCTAGATTTGCAGATTGCAAATGATGATTGTTTTCATCCTTACCACCTTTTATACCTATTTCATCTGTGTGGTTAACATTTGCGGAGTGGTAAAGAAAATTGATAGCAATACATGTCTGAATATTTATGATTAAGAAGTATTTACTTGGCCGGCACCGTGGCTCACTTGGTTAATCCTCCGCCTGTGGCGCCTGCATCCCATATGGGCGCCAGGTTCTGGTCCTGGTTACTCCTCTTCCAGTCCAGCTCTCTGCTGTGGCCCAGGAAGGCAGTGGAGGATGGCCCAAGTGCCTGGGCGCCTGCACCCCATGGGAGACCAGGAGGAAGCACCTGGCTCCTGGCTTCAGATCGGCACAGCACCGGCTGTAGCAGCCATTTGGTGGGTGAACCAATGGAAGGAAGACCTTTCTCTCTGTCTCTCTACCTCTATTTCTGTCAAATACATCAAAAAAAAAATATTTACTCAGTCTTGTTTTGTTAGGGGCTGCTTGTTGAATTTTAGTAAATATCAAGATTAACAGAATTTTTTGTTTGTTTGTTTTTTCTGCAAGTGGGATGAACTGAGTTATATATAGTTTTTATACATCTTATATGTATATAGCCATATATATTTTAGATTTATTTATTTATTTACTTACTTATTTAGTTGAACGAGCTAGAAAGAGGGAGAGACAGATATCTTTCATCTGCTATTTCATTTTTCAAGTGACCACAGTGGTCAGGGCTGGACCATGCCGAAGCCAGGAGCCAGAAGGTTCTTCTGTGTCTCCAACATGGGTAGTAGGGGCCCAAACACTTAGGCTTTCCTCTGCTGCTTTCCCAGGCACACATATGGGATATTGGCATTGAGGGCAGCAGCTTAAACCACTATGCCAAGAGGCTGGCCCCTATATTTTTAGATTTCTTAAGTCTTCATTTCATTCCTGGAATTAAACTTGATATAGTGTTCTGATATTTCAACATATTAATGTATTAGTATTTATTAATTTATATTGAATAGTAGACCATATTTCACTCCTGTGAAAGCTACCTTTTCTATGTTTTTCTTTTAAGTTACTAGTTAATTATATTAAAGGCAATGATCTTCGTTCTAGTTTACTCCCCAAATGCTGGCAACAGCTGGGGTGCTGCCAGGCCAAAGCCAGAATCCTAAAACTCAATCTAAGTCTTCAACGTGGGTTGTTGGAGTTCAACTCTTAAGTGTTCACCTACTACTTCCCAGGGTGCACATCAGCAGGAAGCTGGAATCGATGGAGCTGGGACTTGAAAATAGACACTGCCATATAGGATATTGTTGTCCCTAGTGCTGTATTAACTGTGTACCAAACACCTGTGCCTAATTTTCTTTTTCTGTGCCATTTTTAGGATTTTGTTATTATATACACAATTCCTTGCTTTCCTGTATTATGCACTAGAAGAGTGTAAATCATGCTGGAGTTATCTGGTCACTGAAAGTTTGACAGTTGATTTAAGCATAGGTGCTAGCTGGTTTTTCCTAGGGAAGCACTTTGTCAACCTCTTTATTTCTTGGGAAATTGACCTTATTAAGTATTCTGTTTTTTTGTGTGGTCAAATTTTGGTCATATTTTCTTAGAAGATACTAGTAGCCATCTTGCTTTTTTGTATGAAACAAATTGTTTATGCTAATTTCAATTTTACATATGATATATGCCTACAGACATTTCTTAGTTTCTGTGATTGCTTTGTGTCTTTACTGTTGATGATTTAGCTAATGACACTTTTTCTTAACAAGGAACTCTTGATTAATAGTTCATTGTATTATTTTTTTAATTAGCACTGCTTTAACTTTTGTAATAATTTTCCCTATATCTTAGAAATTTTTAGGTAAACTTTTTGATGAAATGGTTGTTTATGAGTTTTCTGCTTTTGCTATTCATATTTGGCTTACTTTCACTGTGATTATCTAAGGTCTTTTACTTTTGGAATTTATTAAGATCATCATTGTGGCAGTTTTGTTATCTTTACCAATGTTCCTTGGGCCTTTTGAAGGTACTTTGAATTTACAATAAATCAACTAGCCCTGTCTTACTAGTTAGATCTTCTATATCTACTTACTTTTTTTGCCTCACAGATTTATTTGTGAACTGAGATGAGGAAATTAAAATCTCATAATTCTGTATTTGTCCCTTATTTCTTATAGTTTTAACATTATACACATGCCCCATTTGTAAATATTTTTCCGAGAGAGACAGGGAGACAGAGTTCTTGCATCTGCTAGTTTATTCCACAGAGGCCTTCAATAGCCAGTACTGGACATCTCAGAAGCCCATAGCTAGGAGCCAGAAACTCAATCTTGGTCTCTCATGTGAGTGGCACAGACTCAAGTACTTTAGCCGTTTTATATATATATATTTTCAATCCAGTCTTAATCCCTGCTTCATTTAGATTGTATTTGTCTTTGCCCGTGATTCTCAATCTGAGTTATTCTTTATATTTTTTTATTTGTTGAGTTTAGCCGTTTTGTGTTTATTTAAGAAGACAAACATAATTGTTTTTGGCCTTCTCATATTTAATATGTTCTCTATTTTTCCTTCTTCTTCTTTTTTTTTTTTTTTTTTTTTTAGAAAGATTTGTTTATTTGTTTGAAAGGCAGAGTTAGAGGGAGAGATGGAGATCTTCCACCCCCTGGTTCACTCCCTACAAGGCCACAGTGAAGGCAGGAGTCTGGAATTCCATCTGGGTCTCCCATAAGTGTGGCAGAGCTAAAAATCCTCAGGCTGTCCTCTGATGCCCATCCAGATGCATTAGCAAGAAGCATCAGAAGTGTAGCAACCAGGACTTGAATTGGTGTGCATATGTGGTGCAGGTTGCAGGCGATGGCTTAAGCCACGGTGCTACAATGCCCGGCCCTTAGATTTTCTTTTGTTATGTTTCATTGTATAATGTGTTTTATATGAATTTTTTTCAGATAATTTGGAAACATTTTCGTTTTAAGGATTATATGATAAATAAGTAGTATGCTTAATTCTAATATAGTTTTTAAAATTAGGTTTGTACTGTGAACAGTAATGAAATTAGCACATTTTTCTTTTATCCATCTTCTTTCTCCACTTTCCGATCTGTAATCGATTATTTTTGTGAGTTCTGACCTTTACATATGAAAATATATTTACATATGAAAATATATTTCCTAAACAGAAAAAGGTATCTTCCATGTACTGAAAACACAAATGCTTATTACTAGTGCTTTGATTGGGATTTATTCTGAAAATTCATCTTCTGAGTTTATCAGGACTTTCGATGCTGGCATTTTGTATTTTCAGAATTATTTGTTGTGTTGATACTTGAGTGATAGACTAATGGGATCTCAAATTCTTTATCCTACTTTATTTCCTTGAAGACTTGATGAAACTTGTTTTCTGGAGAAGTCTAATATGTCTCATTTAACTCACAATATGTTTTCATCTGGGTATCTTTTTTAAGATTTATTTATTTAATTGAGAGGCAGAGTTACAGAGAAAAAGAGGGAGAGACAGAGAGAAAGGCTGGTTCATTCTCCAAAATGCCTTGATGGCCAGAGCTGGGCCCATCTGAATGAAGCCAGGAGCTGCTTCTGGTTCTCCTATGTGGGTGCCGGGGCACAACACTTGGGCCATCTTCTGCTTTCCCAGGTCATCAGCAAGTAGCTAGATTGGAAGTGGAACAGCCAGGACTTGAACCAGCACCTGTTTGGGATGCCAGCGCTGCAGATGGATGCTTACCCTACTACAGCACAGTGCTGGTCCCCTTTTTCTCTGTATCTTAAGAGCTTTTGGAAGCCTAGTAGTTGGAGATATCAGTGTTGAGGTTTGTAGGGAGGGGAATTGAAAATGACCAAAATTCAACTGTATTTATAATGCTTCTTTTATGGTAACAGGAGTTAAATGTAATTGATGAATACAAGAATCTCTACTGTTGTTCTCTGTGATCCATGGTATGTTTGAAATATTTCATTTTGTCCCTTGGAAACATAAAAGAAACCATATCTTTTGGTGACTCAGTCCAAAGTATATTTTGTTAAAATGTACTTTTTTGCCTTGCTGACCAGAGCATGTGTCCATTTTTCCTTATGCTCATATGGTGAAAAACACTTAGGTAGTTCTTTTTCTCTGGTGTCATTTTCTTAAGTTTTGAGTAAAAGTATTAGAAAAAAATTTTGTGATTCTGAGATTCTATGTTTGGGGGTTACAGAATTCTAATTTTAGAACCTGAAGAATAGAAGTTGGTGGTAATACCTCCAGACACTAAAACTCAGTGGAATGGTTGAAATCTTTTAAGTGATTTGTGTTTGCTGGTTTGGGACTGACTGTTTTTGAACAAATATTACTCTATGTAGAATAGAATTTAGGTTTGAAATATAATTGGAACAGTTAAGTATTCAGAACTTTCATTAATAAAAATCATAATAAAACAAATTACCCCCTTTTTCTTATTAATTTCCATTTTCAGCACTAAGGAATTTATAAATTCGTTTTTCCTCTATATTCAGGTATATGTCTCGAGTCCACGGTATGCATCCAAAAGAGACCACCCGTCAGCTGAGCTTAGCTGTGAAAGATGGTCTTATTGTCGAAACTCTAACAGTGGGCTGCAAAGGTTCAAAAGCTGGTATTGAGCAAGAAGGATATTGGTTGCCAGGAGATGAGATTGTAAGTATGTTTCATTTGATTAATTTAGAGATGCAGCGTCAGTTATTTTCATTATTTTAGATACAACCTGTAGGAAAATCATTTTAAGAAATGTAGCTATTTCATTTTAGTGTTTTTAGCAACATTAAGGCTCTAAATCGATAAGATGGATAATTTCTTTACTGGTTCTTTAGGAGATAACTTCTATAAAGTGCTTACTTATTTTGCCTGTATTACCTTAAATCTAAAAAATAAGCAATAACTCTTTTTATATACACACTATTAATGACATTCCTAAGTGTTTTATTTAGTAAATACTAGTTTAAAAATGGTTCAGTTCAGGTTAATGTTAATGTCATCTAGATGACTGAAAGGGATACATTGTCTTTTTAAAGTAATAGTCACACTTCGGGTTGGATGGCATAAGATCCTACAGCCATATTTCAGTAGGAATTTTCCGACAGGTTTCGCAGATCCCAAATGTCAGATTCCCCTGGACAATGTTTTCATTGATGAAGGATTGCTGCAAGTGTTATGCACTGGAACAGAAATCAAACAGGAAAAACAGAAGGTTAATTATATTTTTAACCTGGTTCTTTGTTTGACTCTTTTTTTAATAATTATTTATTTATTAGAAAGAGTTAACACAGAGAGGGAGCCACACACACACACACACACACACACACGGAGGGGAGGCGGTTTTCCACCTGCTGTTTCATTCCCCATGTGGCTACAATAGCCAGGGCTGGGTTAAGCTGAAGCCAGAAGCCAGGAGCTTTTTCCATTTCTCCTGTGTGAGTGGCAGGAGCTCAAATACTTGGGCCATTCTGCGACTTTTCCCAGGCCATGAGCAGGGAGCTGGATTGGAAGTGCAGAACTGGGGCTCTGAACTGGCCCCCATATGGGATGCTGGTGTTACAGATGGCAGCGTTACTCACTATACTGCAATGCTAGCCCCTGAGTTTTCTTTAAATAGAGATGTCTTTTGCTTTTCTTTCAGTATATCTTTACACTCAGAGGCACATATAGAAGTACCTTTTTTCTTAGGTACAAATTGGTCTCATGTAGTATTTCAGTCCTGCTACCTTATTTTATCGATATTTTAGTATCTTGATTAACAAGTCTAAATTTTACAAAGGAGCATCATTTAAGATGTTAACTTTTAGTATAGCATATGTTAAAATTTTTTTCATTTTGAAAAGAATGGATTTAACTATAGGGTCTTTTGAGAGTGTTTTATCATGAATTCTCTAAAACCTAAAATTATAAAAATAACAATCTTAAAACTGGTTCTTTGCAGAATAATTTACTCAAAACTTTGAATTTACTTCCTTTGCGGTCCTAGAGTAGATGAGTCCATAAACATACTAAGCTGTCTGAGAGCAGTAAATTAACCAGCACCGTTTCTGTGGGGAGCTGTTTCACAGAAGCAGCTATGATGTTATATACCTAGAAAACTTGTTCAATTAGAAGTTTGTTTATTTGAGAGGAGGAGAGAGAGAGAGAGAGAGCTCCCACATGATGGTTGACTCCCTCCATGCCATGCCCACAGTTACTGGGGCTGGGCCAGGGCCGAAAGTGGTACCTGGAAACATAGTCCAGGCTTCCCACATGGATGGGACTCAGTCATTTGAGTGGTCATTGCACCCTCCCAGGGTCTGCACTGATGGGATGTTGGAGTCAGAAGCCAGCTGGGAATCAAACCTAGTTGTCGGATGTGGATGTCTTCAGCACTAGGCTAACTACCCACCTCAGGTTGTTCAGTTTTAACACTGTTTTTGTCAGTTTATTCTATCTTCAGAGCTTCAAGAAGGAATTCACACTTTCCACAAACAGAAAATATGGGAGGAAAAATTTTGCTTTCACTGATATCACCTGGTTTGTGCACTGGAAGCATTCTTTTTTTTTTTTCTTTTTTTTTCTTTTTTTTTTTTTTTACAGGCAGAGTAGACAGTGAGAGAGAGAGACAGAGAGAAAGGTCTTCCTTTTGCCGTTGGTTCACCCTCCAATGGCCGCCGTGGCTGACGCACTGTGGCCGGCGCACCGCGCTGATCCGATGGCAGGAGCCAGGTGCTTTTCCTGGTCTCCCATGGGGTGCAGGGCCCAAGCACCTGGGCCATCCTCCACTGCACTCCCGGGCCACAGCAGAGAGCTGGCCTGGAAGAGGGGCAACCGGGACAGAATCCGGCGCCCCGACCGGGACTGGAACCCGGTGTGCCGGCACCACAAGGCGGAGGATTAGCCTAGTGAGCCGCGGCGCCGGCCCTGGAAGCATTCTTAAAAAGTTAAGTGACAGTGTTTACATCAGAAGCATTTTTCTGATGAGTTTCCTTACAGAAAGTTTGTAAAGCTGTGTTTCCAGTGAAGAAACTGGTTGTCAAGACATAGTAAAAATAGTGTCAAATGATTTAAATTTATCTGAATCAGACATTTAAAGGACAGGCATTAGTATCTGCTAGCACATTATATACTCAAAAGAATCAAGATCATAAAAAAATTTTGTATCCCAAAACACTTAGAAACTTACAGATTTAGTAAAGAATATTATACAGAGAATTTCTAAGATTATATAATAACAAAACAGGTACAGTTTAATTTACAGGAGCTTGGCTTGTGAGTCATGTGTACACTTTTTCATAAAAGTGATTTTATTTCCCTTTTTAGGTTTGTGATTTTCCATGTTTTCTTCCTCATTAAATTGTAGTTTGTTTGTTTAATTTAACAAGCAGTTAATTAGCTTAAATGTTCCCCAATGCATTAGGTGATACATTCTGTTTTTTTATTTTTGATGTCCATATGGCATATATTTTTAGAATCATCCATTTCTTTTTTTTTAATTTGGATTTCTTTATATATATATATATATATATATATATAGTTGGAAGTCAAACACCAGAATATAGGTTCTGATTGGTTCTTTTTTTTTTTTTTCAAGATATATTTTATTTATTTGAAAGACAGAGTTACAGGGAGAAACAAAGAGAGAAAGAGAGAGAGAAATATTCCACCTGCAGGTTTACTCTCCAGATGGGCTGCAACAGCTGGGCTGGCCAGGCCAGTGCCAGGAGCTTCATCCATGTCCCCGAACATGGATGTGTCGCTCCCCCTCTTCGTGGAGGAACGACACAGGACCCTGCGCTGTTCTTTCTGTCTGCTCGGCCCTCCCCGGGTTTGCTGCTGGTTCTTCCCGGGTTGGCTACCGACCCTTCCACCTCCGTGGAAGGGCGGTTCCCCCTGCCACATTCCCCACTTCCGCAGGGGAGCGGCACACCGCTGGCCGGCTCTCTCGGGGGCTGCACAGCTGTTCCTCTTAGATGTTCCTGGTTCATGCCGTCTCTCTCCTCCTTTATAGTCCTCTTCCGCCAATCCCAACTCGGCTGCCCACACGCCGAGTACGCTGCTCTCCTCCAATCAGGAGCAGGATCAGCTCCTGGAGGTCATCACTCAAGTTGGCAAGAGGCAGCTGCGTAGAAGCTGTTTTCTCCTCTCCCAGCGCCATATTGTGGGAGAGCAGATGCATAGAATAAGTCTTAATTCCAGTAACTTAGTCTAGTCCGGGTTGCTCCCCACATGGATGCAGAGGCCCAAGCACTTGGGCCATCCTCAGCTGTTTTCCCAGGCCATCAGCAGGGAGCTGGATCAGAGTGGAGGAGCCTGGACACAAAAAGGCACTCATGGGATGCTAGCATCATTGGTGGTGGCTTAAATGTCTGTGCCACAGCACCATGATTGGTTCTTATTCAAAAACATGTTTTATACCAAACATGCATATATCCTATAAATGAAAGTAAATATCAAAATTGTGTCTAAGTTACAAAATAAATAAATGCTTAGAAATCAGAGGTAACAGTGTATAGAATGATTAGGTTCTAATATAGTAAACAAGGATTTCCATTCCATTTGAAGCATTTTATTTTACTGACCTTAAGGAAATTTCTTAGCCTCTTTAGTAGTCAGCTGTAATATGGGCATATTAATATCTGTTTTATTTGATTGTTTTAAGGAACATCATATAAAACATATAGCTCATGTACTCAACAAATTTTTTGACAAGTGAACTAATATGCTTAATGGTGATCTATTACACATCAAGGTGCCTGAACTTAATAATAGGGTATTGTACATTTCAAACTAACCAGAAGAATGGTTTTTAAAAGTTCTTACCTCAGAGAAAAGATAAGTGAGGTGATGGATTTTTAATTAGCCTGACTTAATCATTCTACGGTATATACATGTATGCATCACTTTGTACCCTATAAATATGTATAATTATTATTTGTCAATTAAAAGAATAATAAAACTTTAAGAAATGTTTAAAACAAGACAAATTCTTGAAATATAGTGTAGTAGAAACACAAGTTTCTTACTAACTGTGTGAACAATACAGTTACCAGCATCTTTTTACTTTTCAACCTATGTCCTCAAAGACATTGCCTATAAAGACATTTTCCTTTAAAGCACTGGATTGTTGTATAAAGTAATGAGATTAACCATATGTCTGTTTCATTACCTTAAATGGTATACCACCTGGCTATTCAGTGGCTGTCTACCTGCTACTGTTTTCCAGGCTTAATAATACTCTTGAGAGCCGGCGCCGTGGCTCAATAGGCTAATCCTCCACCTTGCGGCGCCGGCACACCGGGTTCTAGTCCCTGTTGGGGCGCCGGATTCTGTCCCGGTCGCCCCTCTTCCAGGCCAGCTCTCTGCTATGGCCAGGGAGTGCAGTGGAGGATGGCCCAGGTGCTTGGGCCCTGCACCCCATGGGAGACCAGGAAAAGCACCTGGCTCCTGGCTCCTGCCAGGATCAGCGCGGTGCGCCGGCTGCAGCGGCGGCCATTGGAGGGTGAACCAACGGCAAAAGGAAGACCTTTCTCTCTGTCTCTCTCTCTCACTGTCCACTCTGCCTGTCAAAAAAAAAAAAAAAAAAAAAAAAAATAATACTCTTGAAGGATGTAAATTAACTATATCCCTCTTGGCATAGTACAGACATCTTACACTGGCTGCTTTTGTGAATGTGTATTAACTGTATGGCCTGTGCATGCAGGCTATGGCTTAATGGTGGTGCAGATTGTGAACTGAACAACTTAGGAAGCACCATTCACATCAGAGACATTAGATATTTTATTTAACAGCTCTCAAGCGAACAGTTGTAAAGTGTCTTAGTTTAATAAAGTAAGTATATAGTAAGAGTGTCTGGTCACCTTATTTACTCAAAGGTATTTTGTGACTAGTGACTGCCAGCATTTGGTTTGAGACCCCTCCTTTATAGTTTGAGCACCTTGTATATAGTGTGAATTACTTCAGTGTCTTTAAAAACTTGAGATTTTCAGTTGAAAGATGTATGTTATTGTTTACCTGATTGCCTTTCAGACTTAGAGTCAGTTAAGGAAAAAAAAGCAAGTGTGTGTCTGTTGTGTGTGTGTGTATGTGTGTGGGTGTATTTGTATATATACATATGTATGTATATATAGGTCCTTGAAAAGGAAAAGTCTAGAATGTTTTTAGTTACTTGTTACAGTGCTTATATATATTTATTTATTTATTTAAATAATTCAAAGGTACTGGTATTCTTTATAGTCAGTTTTCTCATTTAAGTAGGCAGTATATCTCTTTTCCTTCTATTACTTCTTAAAATAGTATAGCCTCACAATAGGGGGAAAAGTTACTTTTCTTGATAAGCCCTGCAAGTTATATCTCACGAGATATTTTGTGCTAGCAAAGATACTGTGGTCTACTTATCTTAATTTCCACAGTTATGTTGTAAAATAAAAGGTACACAAGAATATAGTTTACTTTAAAAAAGAGTTTTTTGGTATTGTATTTTAATTTCACATCTGCTACTTTTTGTCCAATGACTGTCCTTGAAATAATTGAAAAATAAGCATATTTGGGGTATTTTTAATAAATAGAGCAATCATATATTGAAATCTTAACTGTAGTAGATGAGGATATAATTATATGTAATCTGTCTATGAAGAAACCTGTATAAGGCAAAGGCACTGGCCACCATGATACTGAGATTTTTTTATACTAAACTAGAATGATTTTTGGACTTTCTATAAAAAAGATTTACTTATTTATTTGAAAAAGTTGCAGAGAGACAGAGAGAGAAAGATGTTCCACCTGCTAGTTCTGTCTGCAGATGGCTGCAATGGCCAGGGCTGGACCAGGCTAAAACCAGGAGCCAGGTGATTCATTCAGGTCTCCCACATGGGTTGCAAGGGCCCAAACACTTGGGCCATCTTCTACTGCTTTTCCCAGGCCATTAACATGGAGCTGGATTGGAAGCGAGGCAGCGGGAACACAAACCAGCACCCACATGGGATGCGGGCATCATAGGCCACAGCTTTACTGGCTGTATCACAATGTCGGCCGCAATTTTTAGACATTTTGTGATGCTGATTTCAACTACCATTGTAACCCCTTTGTGAGTGATAATTCATGTGGAAAAGCTGTGGTAAAATTAATTATTAACATCTTCAAGGTAATTTCTTTTTTAAAATTTTTATGTATTTTCACTTGAGAGGCCGAAAGATAACAGAGATCATCTGCTTTGTTCATTCTTCAAATGCCTGCAATGACCCTGGTCTGAGCCAGACTGAAGCTGGGAGCTGGGAGCTGGGAACTCAGTCCAGGTCTCCCACAGGGGTTACAGGAACCCAGCTATTTGAGTCATCGCTACTGCCTCACAGAGTATGCATTAACAGGAAGCTGGGCGGGGGGGGGGGGGGGGGGGTTGACCTAGTGGTTAAGATATCTAGAGTGCCTGGAATCTTGTAGCCACCAAGAGCTCCTGACTCAAGCTTCTGGCTGATGTGAGCCCTGGGAGGCAGTGATGATAGTCGAAGTAATTGAGTTCCTGCTACTCATGTGGGAGATTTGAATTGAGATCTGGGATCTGGCTTTTGTCTTGGCCAGTCCTGGCCATGGTGAGCATTTTGGGAATGAACCAGAGAATGGGAGCTCTCTCTTATCTGTCAAAAGAAAAGAAGAAGAGATGGGGAAAAAAAAAAAAAAAAGCTGGTTTCGGGGGTAAAGCTGGTACTCTGATAGGAAATGTAGCATTCCCAAATGACATTTTTTTTAAAGATTTATTTATTTATTTGAAAGTCAAAGTTAAACAGAGAGAGGAGAGACAGAGAGGTCTGAAGCCAGGAGCTTCTTCCGGGTCTCCCACGTGGGTGCAGGGGCCCAAGGACTTGGGCCGTCTTCTACTGCTTTCCCAGGCCATAGCAAAAAGCTAGATTGGAAGTGGAGCAGCCTGGACTTGAACTGGCACCCATATGGGATGCCAGCACTGCAGGTGGTGCCTTTACATGCTATGCCACAGTGCTGGCCCTCCAAATGACATCTTAACTGCTAGGCCAAATAACCCCAGTGATATTTTACATGTGTCTATATGAGATGGGAGAATGAAAAAAAGTAATAAAGTCAGGCCACTCCAATTTAAAATGGTTTGCTTCAATATTAATGAATAAACAAGGGAAAAATATTTGTACCAATCAGTTTTTTGAATGGCAAACTTATTTAACCCTGGGGACCACTCTCGTAAATTGTTTATGATCATCAGATTTGCTTGGCATGACAGTAACATTCACTCATAGAGCCCAAATAATTTATCTAAAAGTGGTTTTCATATGATGTTGGTTAAAGGTCATTAGGCCAGGAACAGAGTAAAATTGTGTGATTTCTGACCATTTAGTTGTTTGTTTCATAATTTTTTTTAATTCTATATGTTCCCAAGGGCTCATTATTTGCTTGCTCTAAAGAAATATACATAGATAGCTGTATTCAGTCCATATTTTTAATTAATTTATTTATTTCAAAGACTGAATTATAGAGAGGCAGAGACAGAGAGAGAGGTCTTCCATCTGCTGGTTCACTTTCCAGATGGCTGCAAAGGCCGGAGCTATGCCGGTCTGAAGCCAAGAGCCTGGTGCTTCTTCTGGGTCTCCTATGTGGGTGCACAGGTCCAAGCACTTGGGCTTATCTTCTACTGCTTTCCCTGGTCTTAGCAGAGAGCTTGATCAGAACTGGAGCAGCCGGGACTCGAACTGGTTTCCATATGGGATGCCAGCACTTCAGGCAGTGTCTTTACCTGCTACACCATGGCGCCGGCCCCATATTTCTTCACAGCTCTTTTTCTCCTTTATTCTCAGAACATGAAAATCATATTTTTTGGGCAAACTATTGCCATTTGCTAGGTAGAGTTAAGTTTGATATTTAGTAGCTTTTCTTTAAGTAAATAGAAGTTTATCTTTTATAGGTTAAATTCTTGACTAGTAAGGTACTTACCAGGTCTTGCCCTGACATCCTGCTTTGAGTCTTTTCTTTTTATATAATGTGGTTTGTACTGCCTTAAGAGCAGGATTTTATATTACTTTTAAATAGGCCTAAGAGATACCTTTTAAATGAAAGGGTAGAATTCTATATTTATTACTTCATGTCATTTAAATTTTTGATACCTTTTAGAAAAGTATTATTAATGAAAATATATACTTTGTGGTTTCTTAAAGATAATGACATATTATCGATAACTGGTCTTGGATCCTAATTTACAGATGAACAAAATAGATACTTTCTTCCCTGTCATCTTCTGCTTCTCCCTACTCAAAACGTCCAGTGTAAAAGAAGTTGTGGGTTGTATTTCTTGAAATTTAGCTAAGTTCTCATCTTTTAGATAATATTGGAATTTGTAGCCTTATTCTTCAGAAATCATACCATAAACAGCCATGGCAAGAAGTTGCTTACTTACTGCTCAAGAAATCATTAAGATAGCCCTCATTAAATTCAGATGAGCTTAACTCTTCCAGTCCTCTTTCATAAATATTGCATAGTAGAGTAACAAGATTTTAAAGTTTAGATCTTTACCTTTTACCTTTTTCTTGTAATTGTAGTTGTCAAGTTAATGAGCCAGATGTTTTAAATACCTTAGTGTAAAACTTGATGCCGTTTGAATATGGTTGATAGTTTTAAATGTGAAATATATTTGGTTCTATTTATGTTAATTCTATACAGAAGTACACATTCCTTCCAAATGTCCATTCTCTGTTTCAGTTACAAAAATATAATAATTTATTTGCTAAGTAAAGTATCTGTGATTATTACTAGTTAGAAACCAAATATATTATATAGTTTTATGTACATTTCAACTGTACTATTGTCAATTCAGAAATTATTCTTCAGTTTAATAATTTCCATTGTACTCAATAGAATATTTTTGGATCATACTATCCTATTGTACTCTTCTCACTGATTGTGTGTGTATGTGTGTGTGTATGTGTGTGAATTCTCTTCTTTTTTCCTTTCTTCTGTGTAAATTCTGTTTCACTGGGCAATGTAGTCATATTTTTGTTGTAAAAGGAAATAAAATTTAAAATTACTGGAATTATGACACTATCAAATTCTTACCTTTGATTAACTGAATCGTTAGCAGAATTATACTAAGCTTAGAAGTATAGAGAATTTTATATTCTGTTTACATTAAAATATTATACTGGTAGTGTAATGGTTATCTGTTCCTTAAGTGAAAATAGGAAGTTACTTTAAAAGTTAAAATTGCTGTTGAATTATTGGTGGGGGAAATTGTGATTTGGAACACTTTGTTCCAAGAGTTCTTCCAGGCACCTCTGTTGCTGCCTAACTGCACAACTCTCTTTTTGTGCTTCATTTTTGCCTCTAAATTAACCTTCATAATATTTCTTGATTTATACAGCTTACAGAAATGTGAAAGTGAAATGTGGTGATGAATTTTAATGTGCCTGGAAAATAAATGCACATACATATATAAGCATGCTATATCATTTTGTGACTTGATCAGTTCCTGTTTTTTGCACTATTCTTAACACTCACTAACACTTCCTGAGCGCGCATGTTGTGCCAGGTACTCATCTAAGTATTATATACATATTAATTCATTTGATTCTTATAAAAACCCTATAAACTAGGTACTATCATTCTGTTCATTTTACAGATAGAAAATGACACACAGAGAAGCTAAGCATTCTGCCCAAGATTACACAGCCGTGAGTGCCGGAGCCAAGATTTGAACCAGTATGGCTCCAGAGTCTTAACCAAATGCTATATGGATGACAGAGACTTAGATCAATAGGCTGCTGCTAGATGGTGGAATTTTTTCTACTAGGTTCTGAGGACAGCCTGTATAAATTTCACACTATGGTGAGGTATTGAGTTCACCACACTTGCATTCATCACAACAAGTTTTAAAAGATCTAATGTGAACTAGTTTCAGATCAGTAAGACATATTTATGGTATTGTACAAATTTATAATGACACCAAATTTGCCTGTTAGTAAAATATTTTTCTTCTGTTATCATAGGTTTCACATAAGTTCTGGGGGCAAATTTTCTCTGTGTCCATTTGTAGCTTTTGTGTTAGTGTGAAAAGTTTCTTTTGTAACAGGTAATAAGTAAGTTTGCATGTTAATGATTAGCACATTGATAGATTATCAGTTAATGTCTTCAAAATAGTATAAGTCATATAGCAAATGAAATGTGAAATCCCTTTAGCTCTGTGTATTGCCTGATATTGAGCAAAGTTGTAGTAGAGAGACCAAGATTATTTTGTTTTTATTTTGAAAGGCCTACAGTATGCAGCCTTTCTCCCGGACAGCAACCCCAAACAAGGTGAACTAATTTTGCACTATGTTATTTTACTTTAATTCTGCTGAATTTTTTGGGCTTTTTTTTTTTTTTTGGTTTGTTTGTTTTTCAGTATTATAATTCTATCTTACTTTTAGGCTAGCTTAGTGCATTCTTGCTAGAATTGTTTGTTAAAACTATACTATCTTTATATTGCTTCTGGTTTTGAATTTTGTGCTAGTAGATTTGCTTTTTAAAATGCTTTCTGGTTTTGAAGTAGCAGTTTACATATGCAGTTAATCAGGCTGTAATAGATTAGCTGATTACATTTGGTAAAATCCAGTATAAATGTAAATGTAGCTAATTGGCATACATATTAAATATTAGTCAAAAGTACTATATAATGGGTTTTGTTTTTAATAGGAAAAGTTGTAGACAACTGGGCCAATGGTAAACTTGCCTATATCATTTATATCTCAGAATAACATTCCTGGATTCAGAATGTAGTGATTTCGAGCTTGACTTTTGCATGTTTTCTATTTTCTGAACAGCTGTTGCCATGAATAAAAGAATGAACAGCACTTCTTTTCCTAGCCCTACTTTTATATTGGATAATGGAGATAGTTATATGCCATTATATAAACATTTAGCCAAGTTTTTCTCAACTTTTATATTATTTGAATTACACTTTCTTTTCTATAATTGCTTTGAAAAATAGACCTAGAATTAAACACATAGTCAAAGGCAAATCATTTTCATCTTCATTTCATGGATGGATGGGGGTAGGGTAGGGGTAGGGTTAGGGGTATGGTAGGGATGGAAAGATGTAGGGAGTAGCATGGAGAGGCTGAAGATATGTTCTTACCTCTCTTTCTTAATAAACTTGCTAACTACCATCACACAGTGGAGCATCACATGAAGGTGAATTAATGTAAAAATTTCAAGTGATAAAAGATGGCAGTTTCTATTGTTAATGAATAGATAGAAGCCACTAAAATCCTTAAGATGATTCTAAATAGCTTTGAAGAAAATATCCTGTAATTTTTTTAAACTTGGAGTTCTGTTCATTAAATATGGAACAGGTGTCATATCCTTTGAAATGTAATTTATGCTGGAACATTTTGGTTAAAAAATTAAAATAACTAAAATATAACATATATGAACTATCTGAAGTAGATGGACCAATGACTGAATGTAGCCAAGCACCACACATATCGTGTCTATATGGTGCCACTGTGCCAAACTTTTTGAATAGATTTTTTTCTGTGTACAATCAGTTTTGTGTAAAATCATTGTTTTATGATGACAGTCTAAGTGATATTTTTCCACCAAAGTGAGTTTGCAGAGTATGTACATGTGTAGCAAATGACTAAAAAATGGTCATGTCTTTTCCCCTATTACTTTGGTCAATAAAAGACCACCAATTTCTTAATAAAAAGGAAAGCAGAAAGTTTATGTTTTCCAGGATTTACTGCTGTGCTTTTGCCATGACTCTGGATGTGGGTTAGAAGATGTGAATTTTGAAACCTTAGTGAAACCCTTCCTTTTTGAAGGAGTTAATAGTGGCACAGTTAAGCAATACATTTGAACCTCATTTCTAAAGAAGTTACTGCTTACTCAAGTGAGTGTTATAAAAAAGCGTTTATTAGGAGAATATTTTCATCAGAGAAAGTGAAAAATCTTCACCCTGGAACAGGGTGGATGATTTACAAAAAAGGATCCTGATGGCAAGGCCCATGTTTAGAATGCAGAATCCTCACTGGAGCACAGGTTTGGGAATACAGGATCCCACAGGATCCCTACAACCTATGGGTTTTATCTTTGTTCTTTTGGTTAACATATCTATAAAGGAAGGTTGAAATTCAATCCATCACTCTTTATGTAACTGTGCTTTAATAAAAGCTGAGTGATGTTTCTAAAGAACTAGTTCTAAACTAAGAGAACTTCTACCAATCTTCTTGTTTATACTTGAATAGTATGGGCTGTACAAAAAATGTGTTATAAATAAGAACATGTTGAGGAACACCTGTGTACCTGTCTTCATGTTCTTTTTAACTTTTAGGAACAGCTACAATCAGGAAATAAACCTACTTCCCTTCCCCCATGGTTATCTCCTTTGAACAGTGTGATTCAACCTTTAGTTTCACATTTTCAGTTTGTTTCCAAATTAAACAGACTGAATATTTGGCCTATCAGAACATGGACATTTTGACTGATGGTTATTTTCAATAAAGCATCCAATACCATGCATGAGAAGATAAGAATCAGTGAGCATCACCATTTATTCTGCTCCCATAGGTGCCATGTACCTATAGTATTTTTAAAAACTATGACAAAAGAAAGGTTTGTTTACTTGAAATATTAAGCTATAGGTTGGTTTGGGGTGCTCAATTTACTGGAAAAATTATTTCTTAGATTATATTTCAAAGTGAAAGATAATATTAGAACTGCAGTAGGCTTTGGACTTACTTCATTTTGGATTGGTTTTGCTATCAGATCACCTTAAAGATTTTCTGAATTAATACTGTTTAGGAAAGAATTTAAAATTTAAAGAAATCAATCTGTAGTTGTTTTCCCTCTTGTTTTAACACAGGAAATGTCTAAAATTGTTTATAATGCCTAACTTCTGATGGAGTTTAGTTTCAATTTTGTTCTTAGTCATTGCAGATACTGACAAACTGTCATACGAAATTATTTTGTATTTTTTGTAGGACTGGGAAACAGAAAATCATGACTGGTATTGTTTTGAATGCCATTTGCCTGGAGAGGTGTTGATATGTGACCTGTGTTTTCGTGTGTATCATTCCAAGTGTTTGTCTGATGAGTTCAGGCTTAGAGACAGCAGTAGTCACTGGCAGTGCCCAGTTTGCAGGGTGAGTACCTATGAGCTTTCATGTGCTGGTCAGAGGGTTTATCTTAATTAATAGCTTCACAAAGATATCCCAGGTGGTCTTGCCAGGTGAATGGATAAATTACTGGAGGGTGGGGGTTATCTGCTGAAATGGTGAATGAACACAGAGCACTCATAAATGGATATCACAGAACACATTCCATATTTCAGGATGTGGATTCTAGAAAGTTTTAATTGTATAAATATATATCCTCTTCCCTACTTCATACCTGCCTCTGGAATGTGTGACTGCTTTAATGGATAGCCTCTGGAAGTCAGAAATAATATGCCACACTAAGATTTGTTCAATAAGTACTTTATAATGTATTGCACAATTTATGCCATTCAGAAAACACGATTAGCAAAAGGCACAGTGTTGGAAACATTTTTATCTATTTTCCATTTTATATACAAGGAATGTTGCCTTTATTTTGTCATATCATGAGTTAGTTTATTATTTGGTTATACTTTATTTGGTGGGTTGGGGGATGGGACAGTTGTGTATAAAGAATCATGATTACTTTATTTAAAGCAAAATGAGTTTGTCCAGTAGATAAAATAGGTACTTTCTACAGTTGTTTTTCTTCATTTACCCCACTGAAGAATATACTTGCTGTGATTGTTGGATGCAGAATGTGGTGTGTCTGTGTGTATATGAGTGATGTGCAATGAATAAATGCTACATTGCATATGGCATTGAAGGAATTATTTGAATGCAACCTCTACTGTTTTGTAGTTGATATTATCAACTTCCTTATTTGGAGCCAAGCAAGTTGTCCAAATTACTTATGAGTTTAGTTTGTGAAAATGTTTTAAAGAACTTGAGAAATTTAAATATTCATTTAGTGTTCCAGAAAAATTTTGTATTCGTAATTATTCCCTTCTTTGGCATCAAAAATTTTCTGCTAGAATGATAAGCAAAATACAGGATACATTGTAGTCCCTTATTAATTTCACTTTGTATCATCTAAGTATACTTAATCTTTCCAACAGTACTGTACATATTTAATAGGCAGGCAGAAAACAGTTGGAGTAGTGTTTAAAAAATGGTTAATGATTATATCAGTAAAATTTGTAAATGTCAGTTAAGCAGTGATAAATCCCCAAGTCTAGATATATTAATATGAAGCCCAAAGTTGTAGGTCTCTATCTATAAGTGCTGTCTGAGTACTCATAATTGTGAGCAAATGAGCTCTATTAATATTCATATTTTATTCTCTTGTGTATTTGGTTTGTGTATTTTAGAGCAAATACATATCTCTTCTGGTATAATTTACACTAAGAGAAGTAAAAAAGTGAGATATTAAGTACAAAATTAGTAGGTACTAGAAATGTAAAAGAGAAAAAAGCAGCAGTGTCATTGATTGAATTAGGGTTTGTAATATGGACACAGATATTAGGAAATGCAATTCTAGGCATACTTGTGTCTTTATAGTGATAGCTTTTTCTTTTTTTTAAATTTTATTTATTTATTTGAGAGGTAGTTACAGACAGAGAGAGGGAGAGACAGAGAAAAAGGTCTTCCTTCCATTGGTTCACTCTCCAGATGACTGCAATGGCCAGAGCTTTGCTGATCTGAAGCCAGGAGCTGGGTGCTTTTTCCTTGTCTCCTATGCCAGTGCAGGGACCCAAGCATTTGGGCCATCTTCTACTGCTTTTCCTGGCCATAGCAGAGAGCTGAATGGAAGAAGAGCATCCAGGACTAGAACTGGCACCTATATGGAATGCCAGCACCGTAGGTGGAGTTAGATTAATCCACTGCGGCATGGTGCCAGGCCCTAGCCATAGCTTTTCCATATTAGGATTTAAGTCTTATTTACATAATAAAAAATTTTCAAGCAGGATTTTTGAGGGTAATTTAAACTTCATTGTAGGTATTTCATATTTTTTATCAAGAATGTAAGTTGTACAATTACACTTTTAACAAAAATGTGCAATACTTTTTTATTAGAATATTCTGTCAAGTTGTCTGATTCCAGATTTTTATTTGGTATACTGTTTACTTATTGGATGAAATTTTAAAAATATTTTCCATTTGTTACCGGCTCACCAGAAACATGATCACCTTATCCTTTTTTTCTCCCTCTTCATTGGCTTTCTTTTTACCTTGTTAACCTAAATTTTAAATATAATATAAATATATAATTATGCTTATTTAAATGATGCTGTAAGTCAGTACAAAATCTTAAATAATGCATCTGTCTTATGGTCTGTGAGATACTCTGTGGTAAGGCTCACAAAACCTATTTTCTTGCAAAGTACAGGAAGTTTTATCTTTTTCTTAAAAACTTCCAAAAGAATAATTACTTCTTTGTTAGACACATTCTATTGTCTTAATGGTTAGGTTCAAAAAAAGTAAGTGCTAAAATTTTCTTTACTCAGAGAAAGGGTGATAACCTTGAAATTCTAGTGGAGTTTTATATCTTTAAGGAAAAGTTTTAGGTCCATTTTTTTTTTAAGATTTATTTATTTATTTGAAAGTGAGAGTTACACAGAGAGAAGAGAGGCAGAGAGAGAGAGAGAGAGAGAGGGAGGTCTTCCATCCGGTGGTTCACTCCCCAGTTGGCCAAAATGGCCAGAACTGCGCCAATCTGGAGCCAGGAGCTTGTTCCAGGTCTCCCACATGAGTGCAGGGGCCCAAGGACTTGGGCCATCTTGTACTGCCTTCCCAGGCCATAGCAGAGAGCTGGATCGGAAGTGGAACCAGCGCCCATATGGGATGCCAGCACTTCAGGCCAGGGCATTAACCCACTGCACCACTGAGCCACAGCGCCGGCCCCAGGTCCATTTATTTCCTAAAACAAGGTGACAAAACTTTGAGTAAAGTTGTTTTTAATAATCTAAGAGGAGTGACTGATCAGATATAAAAATTACTTAGAGTATATAGATGAAAGCTGAAGAACTATGGTTCTAAATCAGCATAACTTTACTTTTTTTTTTTTTTTTTTTTAACAGGCAGAGTGGACAGTGAGAGAGAGAGACAGAGAGAAAGGTCTTCCTTTGCCATTGGTTCACCCTCCAGTGGCCACTGCAGCCGGTGCACTGCGCTGATCCGATGGCAGGAGCCAGGTACTTATCCTGGTCTCGCATGGGGTGCAGGGCCCAAGCACTTGGGCCATCCTCCACTGCACTCCCTGGCCACAGCAGAGAGATGGCCTGGAAGAGGGGCAACCGGGACAGAATCCAGTGCCCCGACTGGGACTAGAACCCCGTGTGCCGGCGCCGCAAGGCAGAGGATTAGCCTAGTGAGCCGTGGCGCCAGCCCTAAATCAGCATAACTTTCTACTCAGTGTTCTTTTGCTTTTAAATTAATGTTTGCAAAGAATTAACTAGATATACCAGTAAAGAATTTTTCAGGTAAGATGCCAGAGCCAAATTTTGAAAATATAAGTAAAAGTAGTAGTTGAAAGATAGTCCTTACCACCTAACATTGAAGATTAAAGTAGGCCATTTCTAATATTTTGTAGTGTTCAGAAAACTATTCATTCTTATACAAATTCTTTGCCTTGCACTGTTCAGTTTCTGAGAATAATTTAATTCATTTCACACAGATTATCCAATATATCTGATTATTTGTGAAATATCTTGAAAGTGCTAATAGGCATTTTTCTAATTAAATATAATTTTACCAATTTTTATATCAAGAATCCTATATATTGCAACTCATTTACTGATATGCAGACTAATAAAAATGAGAATCTTTGCCTCTTAAAAGGAAGAATTCTTATAACTCTAAGGATATTTCTTCAGAATGTCTGCCTTTTTTTAAAATGGAAACTTTTACATTATGGACACAGTAGTAGATTGCTATTGAAAAATAGCTTGCAAATATATTAAGAGTTTGCTTTGAAAAAACTTTGAATAATATCCTTTCATATTCTTGTTATTGAGAGCTCTCATTAATTTAAATAGAGAAGTGATTTAAAAAATAAACATTCCTCTGTAAAACAATGAAATAATGGAGAAGAGTATAAAAAATTCTCAGAAATCCTACACACAGTAGGTAAATATTTAGATTTTTCCTTTTGTATATGTGTTTGTATCAACTTTATCTGTGTCTCTATAGTTTTACATACATTATTATTTGTAGCTATTTTGCTTCCACTTAATAAGTGTCCCAGATATCTTGTTTATATTATAATGTTAAGATTTCGTTTTTATTTGAAAAGCAGAGTTGCAGAGAGAGGTGGAAATTGAGAGCATGAGCATCCATCCACTTGTTGGACTCCCCAGATGGCCTCAACAGCCAGAACTGGACCAGACCAAAGCCAGGAACCAGGAGCTTCTTCCAGATTTCCCTCCTGGGTGGGACTTGGGCCATCTTCTGCTTACCCAGGTGCATTAGTAGGGAGCTGGATAGGAAGTAGAGCAGCTGGGACTCAAACTGGTGCCCATTTAGGATGCCAGTGGCATAGGCGGAGACATAACCTGCAGTGCCAGCAGATAATACAGCTCCCATATTAAAATTTAACAGGGTAGGCCATAATTTAAACAAATGCCCTTGATGCACATTTGTATCATTTCTACTATTTGCTGAAAATCTCTGTCATAAATGATGTTTGTATTCATATGTCAACAATCATCCTCCAGGGCCAGAGCTCTGGCATTCCTGTGGTGTTGGCATCCCATTATGGGTGCCAGTTCATGCCCTGGCTGCTCCTCTTCTGATCCAGTTCTCTGCTATGGTCTGGAAAAGCAGCAGAGGGTGGCCCCTGTTCTTTGGTCCCTGCACCCACGTGGGAGAGCTAGAAGAAGCTCCTGGCTCCTGCCTTCAGAAAGGCCCATCTCCGGCCATTATGCCATTTGGGGAGCAAACAATTGGGTGGAAGACCTTTCCCTTTGTCTTTCCCTCTCTCTGTCTGTAACTCTACCTCCCAAATAAATAAATGAAATCTTAAAAAAATACAAAAATCATCTTTCATTTTGAACATCTGAGGAAGAGTCTTACTGTTACTTATCCACATGACTGAAGTTTGTTTTTTTAATTTATTTGAAGCTTATTTTCCTGTGTTAAGCATGCGTTTTCCCACAAAAATTACAAAATCATACCCTTTTGAAAAATCACTTACACAGCTTTATTTATAGAAACAATCTTTTTTTTTTTTTTTTTAATTTGACAGAGTTATAGACAGTGAGAGAGAGAGAGAGAGAGAAAGTCTTCCTTCCATTGGTTCACTTCCAAAATGGCAGCTACTGCCAGCGCTGCGCTGAGTGAAGCCAGGAACCAGGTGCTTCTTCCTGGTCTCCCATGTGGGTACAAGGACCCAGACACTTGGGCCATCCTCCACTGCCCTCCTGGGCCACAGCAGAGAGCTAGACTGGAAGAGGAGCATCAGATGGGACTAGAATCCAGCGCCCATATGGGATGCCGGCACCACAGGCAGAGGATTAACCAAGTGAGCCACAGCAGCAGCCCCGAAAGGAACAATCTTTAAAACACAGATAGCATCCATCATTTTTTTAAAAGAAAGACAATTTGTATATATCTGTAATTCTATCTTACCATCTTTTGCAGGAGAAGTTCACTTGAAGTTGAATTGTAAAAATTAAAGCATAGGATGCACATTTAAATTTTTGATAAAATCTGCAAACTGGCCTTTAGAAGATTATACCCATCTATGCCAACAGCATGTGAAAATTTTTCTCTACAGCATTGATAGGATGAAATTTTGTTTCATTTTATTTTACTTCAGTTTCCAAATTACACATTTTGTTCTTTGGTATCCTGGTTAGAATCAAGCCTGTGTGTGTGCATATATGCTCTGTGCATGTGTGTATGTGTGTGTGTAGGTATGTATGTGGGTTTGTGTGTATGAGCTCATATGTGTACTGCATACTTGCTGATCTAAAAGCATGACAGTGACACTGTGATATTGTTTGAGTTATAGCTAGTAGAAAAAAAAAACTTAATACAATTGAAAGCAAAGTGGTCTGTCATAAGACACCTCAGGACCACCTGCTAGGGTGGCATCGCATTGCCTTTCAGTGCAATGCTGTGTAAGGTTCTTTTCGTAGTGTTAGAAATGATTGTGCATTTTCAAGTATCAGACACTGCCACATGTGTCTGTTGAGCCCTTGAATGTGGCTTGTGAACTGAGGAACTGAATTTCAGTGTCCCACCTTCAGCTTGTAGCTACAGTGTTAGTACAGTTTTAGATCATTCATACTCTAATACCTACCCTACTCCAAGGTAAACATCTTTTGCTATAAAATGTTGACCTTATGAGGGTGGTATTGCACGTGTCTCCCTGACAAGCTGTGGTTGTGTTTTGGGAGAATTCTGAAACAGTTGTTCCCTCAAGCCCTTTCTCTCCCTAATGTACACAGCAGATTGTGTAACAAGCACTGGTCTGCATAGGTTAGTGCTTGTTATATCTGACAGCATTGCAATTGTTCAGAATCTAAAACCTTGTAAAAAAGTTAACTTAATGTGGACAAGTACATAGCAAAACAAGTGAAGTATAGATTTACAGACAAAATAATTGATACTTTCCAGGTTAGCAATTTGGAGATATAGTTTGAAAGTAGATCCCTGTTTTGTCCATCCTCATTTAATATGTACATGCTCTTCACATAAATGAATTTGATTTTCGTAACTTATATGAGTTACAGATTCATGTTATTGTTCCCATTTAAATTCAGATAAATAAAGGTTTTATATATGTAAGTTTTATATGTGTCATTGGGATGTAGCCTTTATGGGTGCTAGATGGTCTAAGATGAACTTCACAGTGTGGTTGATAGTATGTGAGTCATAATATATAAAGTGAGTAAATGGGAACACTGCGTGATCTACTTTTTTCACCACATTTGAGCCTCTCAAATGCAACAGTGCTCCACTAGAATCTCTTTTAAAATTTTGTTTTCTTTTAAAATTTTGTAATTTTATATTACTGTTCTTTATATCATACAACAAACTTTGAATCACTTTAGATGCCATTTATGAGATAGTTATTGTGTGCAAAGATCAATTTAAGTCACAAAAGAAAAAGTAACTTATTCAAGCTAATAGATAGGGACAAGTATTCAGTGTCTTTAAAAACTAGAAAATTTTCATCCCCCAGGAATATTTCAGGTTGCATTTTTCTCTTGTTAAGGCTAACAAATTTTAAAACTTTTGTTAATGCACAAATACAATGATGAATTAATTTAGCACACTAATAAACTGCAAAATCATAAGAAAATGTAGATAAAAAATAAGGAAGAATCAGTGTGAGAGAATTTTATTAATAGCTTCAAAATACTCTGATTATACATCTAACCTAAGAATACTCCCAGATTTGTGGCACTTGACTATCTGGCTCCTGTTCTTGACTCTTATGTATCTGCTATTCTGAGGAATAGAGCTGCTTAGCAGTACTTACACACTGATAGGACCTGTTCCTAAAATTTCCCTATTATAGCTTCTTTTAAAAATATTTCAAGTGAAGATACATATTTTGCAGGAAACAATACTTTAAATTAGATGTATAGAAAACATTACAACTGAACTTTTAAAGTTGGATGTTAAGCCTCATGTACCTTTTTTTCACATGGATTATAGTTTACACATTAGGCAGATATTAAAAATGAGGGAACTTAACTAGTTTACTAAAACTTACCATTAGGAGTCTGTCTAGACTTCTATCAGTTTAGTACCTACTGGCTTATCAGTGTTGACTTAGTTCAGAGTAAGTTATGTTTGAGGCATTTACACTGTGACTTTTTTTTTTTAAGATTTTTTTTAAAGGTCTTTTTAAAGATTTATGTATTTGAGAGGCTGAGTTACAGAGGGAGAGACAAATAGGTCTTCCATCTTCTGGTTCACTCCCAAAATGGCTGCAGCGGCCTGAGCTGGGCTGATCTGAAGCCAGGAACCAGGAGCTTCTTCTGGGTCTCCCACATGGGTGCAGGGGCCCATAGATAGGAAGATAGGGGCTGAGTATGAGCCCCTCTAAGCAAAGAACAACTGTATACCTGCCTTTGTTACTAAAGCAAATGTAAAAGCTACCTTCAGAAAGGACTTGGGCCATCTGCTGCTGCTTTTCCAGGTCATAGCAGGGAGCTAGATCAGAAGAGGAGCAGCAGGGAACCAAACCAATACCCATATGGGATGCTGGCGCTGTGGGTGGAGGCTTAGGCTACTACACCACACCACTGGCCCCTACACTGTGACTTTTTGTTTTTGACGAAGCTAAAGAAAAAAAATGTGATGAAGGCTATCTCTGAAACTATAGATGGATGTTTACTTCTGAATTCAGTTTCATGCTTTTGGATGTAAGCAGTATACTTTTTTTTATTGCAAAGGTAGAAAAAATGTTCACTTAATGTTTAGAATGAAATGGTACCAAAATATTAAATGAAAATTGGTTGAATATAAATTCCTTCATTATATATCTACTATGGAACTACTATGAATGCTGTTGCTTTCTGGTCTGTCTTCTTTTGTTAATGTGGGAAGTTTGTTAATATTCTCACCCCAAACTAAATACCTTTGCTTTCAATATACATATTAACAAATCTAGAATGATTTTCTAATCACTTCTAATCATAATTTCTAGGTGATTTTCTAATGAAATAAAAGTATAAGCTGTTCTTTTTTTAAATGGTGGCCATATGTAATATTGAAGTCAGTAATGAACATTAAAAATTTTATATTTTTAAACAGCTTTATAATTTATTTAAGTTCTCTAATCAAAGAGAAAATTAATTTTAAGAATTTCTGTCTAAACCAGATGCTTTTTTTTTTTAATTTGACAGCTAGAGTTATAGACAGTGAGAGAGAGAGAGAAAGGTCTTCCTTCCGTTCGTTCACTTCCCAAATGACTGCTCTGGCTGGCGCTACATCGATCCAAAACCAGGAGCCAGGTGCTTCCTCCTGGTCTCCCATGTGGGTGTAGGGACCCAAGCACTTGGGCCATCCTCCACTGCCCTCCCGGGCCACAGCAGTGAGCTGGACTGGAAGAGGAGCATCTGGGACTTGAACCCGGCACCCATGTGGGATGCCGGCACCACAGGCAGAGGATTAACCAAGTGACCCAAGGCTCCAGCCCCACTAGCTGCTTTTATAAAGCAGCTTTGTTGTTCATTACAAGCTGAACCGGAGGAAAACGTAATGGAAACATTGATAAAGCCAGATGATTTTTAAAAACTGGATATAGGTTCTAAGATTATAAACTACTATGTAGTGTTATCTAATCTCTATAAATTCCTTTTATCCCACCTAAGCAATAAATAAAAAGTTCATCTGTTTACTATATTGCCTTTCCATTATGAATTTAAGAATATGATGGTTAAAAAAAAGGGAGGGCCCAGATATGGGCATGAAATCTTTTCGGTTTTGGGTAGCAATGTATTTTGTCTTAGTGATATATTTTCTGGTGACTTATTTAGAATCTTAATTGAAATTTATCTTTTATCTCCAAGGGCATGAGATGTAAGAAGTCCAGTTGATTCCTTTATCAGGATGATCACAACTTAATTTACATAACAGGAAGTTTATTAGTGTTTCCAGTATTGAATTGAACATATGAACTAAGTACAGTTTCCTCCTGTTGTCTCTATAATGCAAAATGCACGAGTGAGGATTTGAAGGAGTCAGAGGTAGATAGGAAGATAGGGGCTGAGTATGAGCCCTTCTATGCAAAGAACAACTGTATGCCTGCCCTTGTTACTAAAGCAAACATAGAAGCTACTTTCAAAAAGCAATGGAAATTCTACACATTCTGCCTCTGCCTTTTCCATCTTTTTCTTGAAAGATTTGTACAGGATGGGGAAAGAGCCTTAGGTACAAATCTTGTGTTTCATAGAATTTTTCTGACTTCCTCTTTTATTCCCAAATCTGACGGCCAAGTCACAAAGGGGCCTGAAGTTACCTCCAAAAGTGCATTAATGCTGAATAATAAAATTTCTGACATGTATGACTCCTTTATCTCTGTAGCTTAATATTATTTTGGCAATTTCTTAGTGAATGTGTGACCAAAGTGGATTTTAAAATACTGATGTTTTTATAATTGTAGTCTGTTTTGTGACTGTAAAATTACTTTAAAAACCTGTTTCAATAGTTGTTAATTTATGTTAGACTGGATGCTGCACAGCTGCTCATATCACCTCATTGTTTCCCACTTTTTGAAGATTATTTATTTATTTGAAAGAGTTGAAGAGAGAGAGAGAGAGAGAGATATCGAAATCTTCCATCCACTGGTTCTCTCCCCCAGTAGCGACAACGGTCAGAGGTGAGCCAGGCCAAAGCCAGAAGCCAGGAGCCTCAAGCCTCATCTGGGTCTCCCATGTGCGTGCAGGGGCCCACGCACTTGGGCCATCTTCTGCTGCTTTCCCAGCCACATTAGCAGGGAGCTGGATTGGAAGTAAAGCAACCAGCACCCATACATATGAGATGCCAATGCTGCAGATGGTGGCTTAACCCACTGTGCCACAGTGCTGGCCCTGCCATCTGATTTCTTATCTCAGTTAATACTTAACATTCCTTGGAGATGAAAGAAGTGATTTATAACTGTAATAGCATTCAGTGTTACTAGATAAACCTGGATGAATAAATTTTGAAATACTGTGCTTTAGTTATTCTGCAAAATTAACATTTTTGACCGTGGAGGTGGCACGTTAGTGAAGTCTCATTTGCCAGTATACAACAAGAATATCTATGACAACTTACAGGAGGCTTTTAAACTTAAATTCTTTTAAAGTAAGTTTAAAAATATATTGTCAGGAACTTGAGTGTAAATAACTTGTTGCTGGATTGGTTTACATGCAAAACTGGGCAGGTCAGGTTTTCTGCTATTAATGCCAGCAATAGGTGTGATGTTCTGCTCTTCTGATATTGTAGATTAGATTTGATTTCAGTGTGTCAGTACTGGGAGTAAAAAAGAGTGAACATAAGTATATTTTTAGGAAATAGTTCTACAGAGTGATTTTCATTGATGGGCTACATGAGTTCCCGTGGTTTCAAGGGAGAAGTGATAGGATTGGGCCATTCAACACCTCTTCGGCTAGACCACCTTTACTTTTAAAGCCTCAGACACTGGGGTTTCTTCAGAATTCTTTGTGATGGCATTGTTACAGGTGGATCTTGAGGATACTGCAGAGCTTCTTGACATCCCTAACAACATACACAGTTTTTGCAGATTAATTTCATTTTTATTCTTATGTTCTATGATTACAATTATAAAGGAGATCTTGGGCCTTCTTGTTTCCTAAAGTGATACTGTAAATTTATATGCAGATAAGGTTTTTTCCAAATAAAATTCAGAGGCCACTTGTACCAAAGTATCTGGAGTGATTTTTTTTTTTTTTTTTTTTTTCCACACAAAGCCTCCAGGATCCCACCCCAGACAATCTCTGGGGATCAGGATCAGGAATCTACATTTCCAGGAACTACCACAGATGATTATATGTTCTCTAACATTTAAGTGAGCTGTTGGTGACACTGTTATGGATTGTTAGAAGTCAATGACTGGTATTTAGCTTTTAATGATTCACGCATCAAAAGTAAACAAAACTATCTATATTGGTTGAAATATGCTAACACACACTTGGGTGTGAACTACTAATTTTGGAAGTATCTTCATATTTTTTTTAATTCAAGTTTGTGGTACAGTTTTCCTAGTAGGCAGAGAAGCTAATAGTAATAGTAATGGATTAGTTAGTTAGTAATAGATACTGTCCATATAATTCAACCAATGTTTATCAAACATTTTTCGTGAGCCAGATAGTGTATAAGGTTGTTCAAAAAGAACTGAAGTAGACTATATTGGACACTCCTTATTCTAGTCCAGGGATTAACCTGTGGTTTTGTACCGCCTGTGAACTAAGAAGGGGTTTTACGTTTTTCAATTGTTGAAGAAAATCAGAGAGGATAATATTTTGTGACTTGTGAAAATAATAAAAACACAAATTTCAATACCCAAAAGTTTTATTCAAACACAGCCATATGAATATAATGAGTATTTATTTATGACTACTTTCTTTCTATAACAGAAGAGGTAAGCAGTTGAGACAGAGACCAAAGATGCAAAGCTTAAAGCAATCAGCTTAGTCCTTTACAGGAAAAGCTTGTTGACCTCTAGTCTAGTCTGTTGTGGAGGAAACATTTGGAGATTGGGAATCCTCAGAGTTTGAAACCCTTGTGTTTAGTCAGAGGTGGGGGGCTTGAATGAGGTGAACTGTAGCAACATAAATATATTAAACTGATGAAAGATATCTGAATTTCTGATTTTGAACTTCTTTCTTTGGAATACTCATTGCCTTGAAATAATAGAGACTTGCACTAGTTTATTCTCTGCCAAAATGTAAAAACTGGGTCTAGAGGAAGAATTGAAAATTTCAGACCAGTAAAGGCATTTAGTTCTAAGTGTTCTTTCAAATAATGGTCCTGAATGTTCCTTCAGATAATGATCTGTGGGCTTCATTAGTAGTCTGCTATCGATAAACAGGATGAACAATCTCTGAGACTTCCAGCCAAGAACGCTTATGGCACTGAGGGTGACTGAGCTCCTAGACTCAGACTTTGTTGTGTCTACCTGGAACCATCTGATTTGAAATGGCCAAACAGTTACTTGTCATTGTCTTGAGAATCCTTTGCTTAAGAACATGTATAAAATTTTCTATTTTTTTTCTAAAGTAAGGAGGGCAACTTGCTCAGTTATCTATAACTTAAGAATATCTTACTTCAGTAGATGTCTTGCACAAATATATGTGCTTCATATATATAGCTTCAGCTATATGATGATTGTCACATTAAAAGTTGCAGCAAGTTTGCTGTGTAATGGGAAGTTCTTTTCATTTGTAGATGATGACCAAAGACATTCTCATATGCTACCAGGTAATATGAACAGGTACCACTACTTACTAGGCCTTATTTTGGTGGATTCTGACCTAACACTGGTACAAAGGCCTTTACAGAAGGATGCTGAGGCCTACATTGTAGAGGATAGATACAATTCGTGTAAGCCTGTGAAAGAACTAAATCTGAAGCAATCTGCAGATATAATGGAGCGCTATTTTTATGATGCACTAACCTTGTTGTCAGAAACTGTTTGCTTAGTTATATTATAAGCAAAATAATGTTTATCTTAGAAGCTACTCCTATAATTCTGTTAGGTACAGTAGCTTTTATTCAAAGTATTTTAAATATCTTGGTTTGGCTGACAGACACCAGCTGAAACACTTTTCTATGAATGCCAATAAGGCATCTCTACAATCTGTAACCTCAGAAATCACAGCCCTATGACAGAAGGTAAAACACTTGATTTCTTTTGTGAAATACTAAATTTAAATTATAACTGGAAGTATAGTTTATCAAATATGAGAGAATGTCATAGCAAATGTTATGTTCTTACAAATGAGGGATTCTGTTTCTTTAAGGATCCTCTCATGTTGGTGTCAGTTCACCAGGAAAGCTCCTGAGCCTTTGCATCTGGGAAGCAGAATCTGTGAGCCACTGTGGCCCAGCCTTGGGTGGTGGGAGGTCCAGGACCACCATGCCATTGTCAAGTAATGTGTGAGCGGGCATATGATTTCTTGAGAATGGCCCCGTAATGTCTGGAGGAGAGTCTTTTATTTGTCACTTGAAAAGACATATTGGGAAATAATTAAAAAATAAATACACAAGGGCACATGGAAGCTTTCAGCAAAAATAATCCTGTTTGTAAAATTTCTTTTGGTCCATCCTTTCATATAGCCAAAATCATTGTAGTTTCTCACTTTGGTAACTGAAAAGAGCCAATAAACACTGAAAACACAACTACCACAGCAATTTTGGCATATATAATATTTCTTTTTGTGTAAGTAAGCAGATTGAGACCATGCCAGATATGCTGAGGACTTTTAAATAATGCAGATTAACTTTGAAATCACTTTCAAAAAAAGCTTTTCAAGATATACAACTTTATGCTTTGAATACAGCAGCAAAAGTTAACATTTGAACTGTTGTCCCAACGTATGCCTGCACATGTTTCTTTAAGCAGAGTGTTTTCTAAAGTTGAGGTAGTGCTTCTCAGGACTGCATATCAGGAAAACTGAAGGATTTTTATCAACTATGAATACGTACGCTTCAACCCTCAATCAGAATCTCTGGAAGTGACACCCATGCCTTGAAGGCTTTTTTACTTTAAGGTAAAATCTACTTTGCAGTGGTATACACAAATGTTCAGTGTACCATCTGAGCAATAGACAAAGGCATACACTAGTGTAATCCCAATCCCATTGAGCCATAGAAAACTCACCACTATTGTCCCTGCGATGGTACCCACTGCCATGCTCTTCTCCCCAGATCACCGTTGATCAGATTATTCTCCATTGTAGATAACTTTTGCCTGTTTTAGGACTTTATATTTACAGACATTGGTGCTGTTTGAAAGGCTCCATGGGTGGTTCTAATGTAATAAACACACAGGTGTAAAATATCTCAATCTGAAGAGCACAGGGCTAAATGAAGTCAAGATTTTCCCAGAGTAGTATATGTGAAGGTAATACATTGAAAGCATTCTGGGTAGTTTGCATCAGATAGAGCTGAGAAGAATGGGGGTGAGTCTTACCCAGTCAGCCAAGTTTCCTTTCACCCTTCACTGAAGGAGTCATTTTTCCAGGCTCAGATGCCTACCTTTCATTGCACTTGGAAAAGAGATACTCTAGCAACCTACCTCTACTACCTCTAAGCAAATTTGAACAGAATATAAAGTCAGGTTTTTATTCTTTATTAAACTGTTTTCTGAATTTAATACTGTTGGCATGAGCTGTGTTCAGTCATCCCAAAAGTAAACATCACTACTCTTGGTTAACAATAAATTAGCCATTCATCTAGAAATATTTAAAGAGGTGAAGCCAAAGTTTATAAGAGCATGTAGTATCCACAGTTTGTGTAGATTCTGTATTGAAAGAGTATAGGGATTGAATATAAACTTTTATTTAAACTGGATAATTATATCAACAAGTTTGTACACAAACTACAAAACTTAACCAAAGTGAAGTAGGGGTTTCCATAACTGCTTCAAAGTGCTTGAATATTTGTTGTTTCAAAGATAGAATAGTCTAGTTAGGAACTTTTAACTGTAGTGATACTAAATTTGATTCTAGCAATGCAATATTTTTGCCCATAAACACTGGATGGCTTTATTTTCTAAGGCTCTAAAAACAAGAGAACTTAGAGGCAAGATAACAGAGTGAAGTACTTCATTGGTTTATGTTTAGAGAACAGGAAGGAAAACATATTCTTATGCATAATTACAGTGCACAGCAGCCTTGGGACTGGAGCATAGAGCTTTTCTACTGGATATGGTGAGGTCAGTCAGTAGTGCTCAGGCACATTCTAGTTTGTCACTGGTCAAGTGACCACAGACAGCCTAGAGCTTAGCCCTCTGTGATTATTCCACTTAAGGTTGAATTATTCAAAAGAAGGTCTAGAGAGCAGAGTTTTTCCCATCCTGCTTAATTGCCAGAAGGGCTGGGGACAATATTTAGTGAACATTAATATTAATTTCAGCATTACATAGGGTTTTGTAATAATATATTATATATTGAATATATTATATATTTGTAATATATATTGAATAATATATTACATATTAAAAAAACTATAACCCCATTGATGGTACAAGTATACAAGATATCTAACCTGCTAGATATTGCTGTTACATCTGAATTTGTACAAATTCACCATCTAATGAGACTGATATTTGAAATCAGTTTTAATAGTATTCACAAAATATTTTAGACATAGCATGGTAGTAGGACACATAGCTAAAAGGATTTGTTTTTATTCTCCCATCTTTTTTAAAAAGGAAGATAGGTTTTCTAAATGCTGAGAAAAAAGCACCTGTCCTTGACTTTGTTATTTCTTTCTGTTTCCTCTAACATTTTACCAGACTCTTATTTAGTGTAGAGAGCAGTGCATTGAAGGATGTCCATGCTACTTGTAAAGACATTTGTCCCAAAGCTTCAGTAACTGTGTTTCAAATCCACTGAGAGCTCCTGTGTCAGCCACTATTGTAGGCTGACACATAGGAGTGACCAGCTAATAATTCTCATGTTTGTATTAGAATCACTGGGACATCTTGCTAAAAATGAAACTGATTTAGTGTCTTTACCATGACAGAAATGATCAAGTACGTGAGATAACACACACCTTTAATTAGTTCAATTTAGCCATCCTACACTGTAGATGTATTTGAAAACATGTTATATGTACCCTAAGTACATACAGTTTCTGTTTCAAAAGTAAAATGTTTTTAACTTAAAAAATGAATTGCTAATCTAGGCCATTGCAGAAACAAACCTATTAGAGCTCAGTGTTTTGTTTTGTTTTGTTTTGTTTTGTTTTGTTTAAGATTTATTTTATTCATTTGAAAGAGTTACAGAGATAGGTAGAGCCAGAGAGAGAGAGGTCTTCCATCCAATGGTTCACTCCCCAAATGACTGCAACAGCCAGAGCTGAGTTGATCTGAATCCAGGAGCCAGGAGCTTCATCTGGGTCTCCCACATGTGTGCAGGGGCCCAAGGATTTGGGCCATATTCTACTGCTTTCTCAGGCTATAGCAGAGAACTGGATCAAAAGTGAGACAGCTGGGACTTGAACTGGCACACATTTGGGATTCCAGCACTGCAGGCCAGGGCTTTAACCTGCTGCACCATAGACCAGCCCTCAATGTTTGTTTTAAAGTTGTTTGGTGCTTGTGGCTAAATACTGTGCATATAAGCTATTTGAATTGGATCTTTGTTTTTCTTTTCTTGTGCCTGTGTTACTCATTTGAAATTCTGTTGCATCTATTTCTTCCTGTTTGAAAAAGAGAATCTCTCTCTTCCAAAGATTATAAACCTGGGATTCAGGAAATTTTGTTGTGTTTCAGACTCCATCTGTTGGTAACTCATTCTTGGCCATGTATCATAACCACCAGAGGAATTAAACAAATAAATGAACAGATATAGAGCACATGTACTACCCCCAGAAATTCCAACCCAGATGCTTAGGGTGAAGCCCAAGTGTATTTCATAGAAATTCACCCATTTCTGTGATACATGGCCAGGTTTGAGAAAAAACATTTTAAAATTGTCATAAATTTAGAAGCTGTATGCATGGGTGATGAAGCTGAATAAGACAAAAATAAAACTAGTGTGTGCATTGCTGAAAAATTCAGGCAAGAAGTAGAAATGGAAGGAAGATAACACCTTAAAAATGAAACAGTTAAGATTCACTTTGTAAGTAATAAAATGCTTTCCCTACCTTTTATTCAGATGTTTTAATGTTCTATAGATACAAATCAGTTTGCTTAATCCCTAGCTAGAAATTCTGTCATATGAGGAATAGTTGCTCTTTCTTCTACTGTTTTTACTAGCATATTAAAATGATTTCTTGTATATAAAGTTCTTTCAGGAGGAATTGTGTCACTGAGCAAAGAATCATAATCTAGTCAACATGTAAAAGCATCCATTAATACTAGTGGCCAGATCTACTCAGTTCCCCTGGAGAATACTCTGATTATATTCAGTTGTCCAGAAATTGGGCCTTTGCATTCTTCAGACTTTTGTAATGTCTTGGCCTTGATTAGGTAAACAGGAACTTCAGTCCTATTTCCTAGCTGTCTAGAAATAACATAAAACATAGAATCCTGTGTTTTTTTTTCCTTTGTGTGAAGTTAGATTTTCCTGAACAATAAATTGAAAAATGCAATTAGCTAGTAGGCCAGAATAACAGAAATTGGAGTTATTACTGAGTTGCTCTGTAACACTTTTAAATAGATATGTTAGTGTGCATAGATTTCTAAATAACCTTTTTAATGAAGAATGTTGCTTTGAAATTCACTATTTAATTGCTAATTGAAAATATTCCTAAAATTACTTTAACCATCAAAATTTTAGTAAAACAAGTGATTTTCCAATATATAATCATATTTCTTTTTTCTGAAGATTGTTTGAAGCTTTAAAACATCAAGAAGAGAAGAAATATAGTTTTATGTCAAGTACAACATAATATTTTTTCAGTTCTCACCTTGTGACATTAAATATTTCTGTCACGCAGAGAGCAGAGTTTTCTTTAGCAAGTATGTTGGAAATAGCGTATCTTTTAATAAATATTTGCATGCTGTAATCTTACATATGTGTTTTACATGAATATAAACATGTAAATGATCAGATTTTATATTTGACATCTTTTTTTTAACAGAGCATTAAGAAAAAGAATACAAACAAACAGGAGATGGGCACATACTTGAGATTCATTGTCTCCCGCATGAAAGAGAGGGTGAGTCCTGCTGAGGGTGTTTTTAAAAATCTCCCCAAACATATCTTACCCTTGGTCATTCTTTCAGGATTATTAACTGAGAAGTAACAAATATGAATATAGCAATATGAAATGTGGAAACCATTGTTTTTGAACTAAATTGTTCTATAATAGCCTATTTAGGTTTTTCTGTTAAAAAAAAAGTTGCATTAGATTAGAATCATTTACATTTTTTAATTTCATCTATCAGAATGAACATTTTCATTGATGATTACTGTTTAAAATGAAACAAAATTTTCCAAATAGCTGTTCTTTCTGTCAAAATCTTCAGGAATGACACAGAAAACTATCTGGTTTATATACATTTCTCTGTTAGATTTTAAAGTACTTTATGTAAGATTTCTCTTTAAAGGTAGATAATACTTTGAGTTTTAGAAATGGATGTTTTACCTGCCTTTAGCTACATTTAAAACTGGTGTATCTGACTACTTTTTAGGCTATTGATCTTAATAAAAAGGGGAAGGACAATAAGCATCCAATGTACAGGAGGCTGGTACATTCAGCTGTTGATGTTCCCACCATACAAGAGGTAAAGTTGGCTTATTTTATTTCTACTTCAAATACATGTTCTAAATTATCAGGGTATACAATAACATAGCTAGATAAACAGTGATTCAGGTTGCTGTTCATTCTTGGGAATCCACTTTCTCCAATTTCTTACTAAAACCAAAAAGGCATAACTATAAGTGAACAGTTACTACGTATTGTAAATTTCATGTACATACTTAATACAAGTTAGGTATCATTTTTGAAAGTCTTGGTTGTAAACAATCAATAGCTTCTTCATACTACTTCCCTGAAGAACTCATGTTTTATATCCTGGACAATTTAATGTTTCATATGTAAAGAACCCATTTTTGGACAAAATTTTTCCTGTTTTGCAGTAGTAGTTTGGAGTTTGTCTCAAGAAAAACTTAGAGAACTAATCTAGAATGTTGGTCAACAACAAAATGAACAAATTTAAAATTGACTAGAAAACTGAATTAGTCTTAAACTTAGTTCTGTTTATTATAGCAGAGGACTGCTAATGAGTTTGTTAACATACAATTACAAATTACAACAAAATCCAATAAAAACATGTTTTTAGTCTTCAGATTGTATAACCCTGTCTCCTAAACTGTAAAGAATATTTTGAAGTTTTAATTATTTATTATTTGACAGCGAGAGCTATAAATAGAGATCAGAGACATGGAAAGGGAGAGCATCCATTGGTTGGTTCATTCCCTAAATTGCTGTAGCAATTGGAGCTGAGCTAAGCCAAAGCCAGGATCCCAGAACTCTATCCAGGTCTCCAGTATGGGTGGCAGGTATCTTAATACTTGGGCCATTATCTGCTGTCTTCCCAGGCGCATTAACAAGAAGCTGGATCACAAGTGCAGTGGCTAGAATGTGGGATGCAGGCATCCCAACTGGCAGCTTTGCCTTGACACCTGCCCCTGCACAGCATATTTAAGAACCCAGCCACCCTTTCTTATGCTCATCTTTCTTCATGAAATTTCCTTTCTTTTAGTCTTCCAAGACTCAATTGCTATCTCATCAGGGAAGGCTTCCTAGATTGTCATCTCTCTAATGGTCCCATCTGATCTATGTAGACCTGGGTTGACACTAGCTGGGTTAGTGGTGGCTTGGCCTTGTGCTTAGCAAGTGCTGACTATGAACAAAACTTCTGTAAGGAAAATGAATATGAAGACATGGTTTTTATGTTTGTAAACTTTTACAATACAGACCAAAATATCAAAATACCATGATTAAGTGCAAAACTGGAAACAAGGTGCTTTGGTAGTGCTGTGGGGAAGTTATTCTTATCCTTGTGTATTTTCCATCTCCTGAGTGAGCTCTTAAATAGTCCCAGTTTGGCCCTAGCCCAATATACTCAGAAATTCAGATTTGAAATTAGATAATATTTGTAAACAACCCATGTGACTGTTGATGCCACACTGGAAGCAGTTAACTCCAACTGAGAGAATCTAAGGAAGTCTTGGAAGAGATAGCAATTGAACTGAGTTGTGGAAGATTTCAACTGAAAGTAAACTGCACCGGCGCCACGGCTCAATAGGCTAATCCTCCACCTAGCGGCGAAAGCACACTGGGTTCTAGTCCCGGTCGGGGCGCCGGATTCTTTCCCGGTTGCCCCTTTTCCAGGCCAGCTCTCTGCTGTGGCCCGGCAAGGCAGTGGAGGATGGCCCAAGTGCTTAGGCCCTGCACCTGCATGGGAGACCAGGAGAAGCACCTGGCTCCTGCCTTCGGATCAGTGCAGTGCACCGGCCAAAGTGGCCATTCGGGGCTGAACCAATGGAAAAGGAAGACCTTTCTCTCTGTCTCTCTCTCTCACTGTCCACTCTGTCAAAAAAAAATGCTAAGTGTCTGGTTAGTATCTGATCAACCACACTGACCAAAGCATTCATTATTTATAAGGCCTAGTGGCAGCTTTCATCATTATTACAAAATGAAATATTCCACAGTATGCACTTGTTACAGTAATGTAGTACATTGTGGCTGCAGGCTATCTGATCAGCCACGCTTCATTGTACTGCAATATTAAAGAGTGGAGTTGTTGGTTTCTTTTATGCACTTTCTCTGTCAGTACTATAGGACAAAAGTAGTCATCTTAATGTTGTCCTAGAAAAACTGCTATGTCCCATACTTTAATCCTGTAAACATAATCCAGACAAATATTTTCACTGGTAACTATTTTATTTTTTGCTTTCTACAGAAAGTGAATGAAGGAAAATACCGAAGTTATGAAGAGTTCAAAGCTGATGCTCAACTGCTTCTCCACAACACAGTGATTTTCTATGGAGGTTGAATATTTTTTGGTTTGTGTGTGTGTGTGTGTGTGTGTGTGCATTTTTAAAAGATTTATTTTCTTTATTTGAAAGGCAGAAGTAAAAGAGAGAGGGGAAAAGACAGAGAGAATGCTTCCATCCACTGGTTCACTCCCCAAATGGCCCCAAATGGCCAGGGCTGGGCCAGGCCGAAACCGAAAGCCTTTAAGCTCCATCTGGGTCTACCACATGGGTGGTAGGGGCCCGAGCACTTGGGCCATCTTCCACTGCTTTTCTAGACACTTTAGTAGGGAGCTGGATTGGAAGTGGAGCAGTCAGGACTCCAGTCAGTGCTCATGTGGGAAGCTAGTGTTGCAAGCAGTGGCTTAACTCACTGTGCCATGACACAGACTCCTTGTGTGCAATTTAAACAAAATATTGTTTATATTCCATGTTGAGAAATATCTTTTATAAAACATTACCTCCCTGGCTGGCGCCGCAGCTCACTAGGCTAATCCTCCACCTGCGGTGCTGGCACCCCAGGTTCTAGTTCCAGTTGGGGCGCTGGATTCTGTCCCAGTTGCTCCCCTTCCAGTCCAGCTGTGGCCCAGGAAGGCAGTGGAGGATGGCCCAAGTCCCTGGGCCCTGCACCCGCATGGGAGACCAGGAGAAGCACCTGGCTCCTGGCTTCGGATCAGCGCAGCGCGCTGACTGTAGCAGCCATCTGGGAGGTGAACCAATCGAAGGAAGACCTTTCTCTCTGTCTCTCTCTCTCTCAGTCTAACTCTGCCTGTCAAAAAAAAAAAATTACATCCCCAAAATTAATATCTTAATGAGTAAATGATGTCAGAGTTTAAATTTAAGGATATTTGGTGCTTTATTTTATAGAATTAATTGCCCAACCTTAAAATTGTAGTATATTAAATGATGAAAATATAATTATTCTTTATTGTTTTATATATATTTGTCTTAGCTGAGGAGCTTCTCATAAGCACGTTAATTCTAATTGTTTCTTCATTAATATCTTATCATTCAAAGGGAAGGATCAGTATATATACGTAGAGAGTTAATGGTTGTGTTGGAAGTAAAATAAAAGCTGCTCATAAAATTTTACGTTGGTGACTGAACTTTAAAATAACACATTGGTTTAATAGTGTATTTCCCCCCTTACCAAACTAAAAGAAAATAAAATGAGAATATTAATTTTGTTAGATTTTTGTTTATAGGTAATGTCTATCTTTAATTACAGCAGACAGTGAGCAAGCTGACATTGCAAGGATGCTATATAAAGACACGTGTCATGAGGTACTATCCCTTCCTAATAATTGAACTCTTGCTATAACCCAGATTTATTTATTTCAGGATTCCACTCTTATGTCTACTCTTTAATTATGTCATTTCCTTTAAATGTAATGTTATTTTCATGTTTGATACATATTGGGTATAATGCAATTGGAGAACAAGGTTCTTGGCAAAAGTGTTCAAAAAGAGACCTTGAGAATTAAATTTAATTATTAAGTAACATCTACACAGAAGCTTAGAACTAGCCTCAGGAGCTATTCTATTAGATAATGCACTGGCAAACATTCAGTAAATATTATCCTCTTCAAAAGAAGGATTCAGATCTGAATTCCTGCCTGATTACATAGATGGGAAAACAAAGTTCATGTTTATAAAATAAATGAAATAGAAATTTTACAAAGTATTTTTGTAGTCTTTCGTATTTAAAACATCTGTAACTATATTTTTACAGAAGTTGCTCAATTTTTATAAAATGGATTTTTTTCTTGCATTCATTTCAAATTTGACTTTTTTATTCATTTTTCATTCATTCAACAAACATTTATTGAATGCAGTGTTAAATGGAAAGAATAATGGTGATCAGGGTACAGACTTCTTGATCATGGAGTTATAGTCTGAAGAGGCAGACTGGAAAAAAGAAAAGAAAGAGATGAAATATGTTTCTTTCCACGTAGTAAAAGAATGTTGTTTAAAAAGGCAAGGGACTAAATGGAGAATAAGTCAAAGTGAGGACTACTGTTGTTGTTAGCTGATATTTTATATCAACTAATCAGAAGCAGCTTTCTTTTTTACTTTTTGATTTGAGAGAGTTCCTGTCTGGTGTCACTCCAGAGCCAAATGCCCTCAGTGGACTTGCTTTGGTCCAAGCCAAAGGGAGACTCAATCCTGGTCTCCCACGGGGATGGCAAGAACCTTAAGCTGCCACTGCTTCCTCCTAAGGTCTACATTAGCAGGAAGTTGGAATCAGGAGCCAGACCTGGGCATTGAACCCAGACACCCAGAAACAGAACATAGGTGTCTTAACTGCTAGACCAAATGCTTGCCCCAGGAAAACATTTCTGTGGAAGTACTATTTAATCCGAGTACTAACTAGCCAGTGAAATGAGAGCAAAGCAGAATCAGACTGTGCCAAGCCTTGTAAAGAACTTCTTTTATTTAAAGTGTATTCTGAGATCATGAAGGTGTTTCATGCAGGAAGTTGAAGGATCTTCTAGTATTACTTACTGAAAATTTTAAGTTTAGGTATAAGTGATTATATAAGAAACAAAGGTTAAGACTATGTACATATTCTGAGAATACTAATTTATGTGAATGCATTTTATACAGTTTAATGTACATGTATATTTTATGTGAGCTAAAGTAGCTGCTTTTCTTTTTCAGCTGGATGAACTACAGCTTTGCAAGAATTGCTTCTATTTGTCAAATGCACGTCCTGACAATTGGTTTTGCTATCCTTGTGTATGTGAGATTTTATGATTTTTGTTTTTTAACTATTAAATGTATAATGTACTATCCTAATGTTATTTTCAGTTGCTTAAAGATTATAATCCTCCCTAACTACTTTTCTTTATATCAGAGTATATGTAGTTTTAGTGACAATAAGCAGTTGAAACATGGGGAAAATATCTGGGATTATCCATTTCTGACTTTAAAATCAGATACTTAAGATTAAACATTGATATTAAATTGAATTTTTGCTTTCTTTTTATTATTTGATATGAACTCTAAGGCTTTGCGTTTGTCTATAGCTTGCATTTCCCCTAAAATGGGGAAGAACACTGAAATAGTATTTGAGTTGTTCTAGAGAGGCAGCCCCAGTGACAGCAGCTTCAGAGACCACATTAGAGAAGCCATTCTTCTGAGATATTACTGTACATATCTGTCCCTTGAGGATCTTGCTAAAATAGAGGGCTCTGATACAGTAGGTCTGTGTAGCACTTAAAACTCTATTTCTAAGAAATTCCCAGGTGAAACTGATCTGTTTGTTCCTAGACAATACTGTTGAAGCAAAGTTAGGGTGTTCTTCTTGCCACCAGTGTTCCACAGGGCCTTTTGCTTATGAGGCTGCCTCATTCTAGTTCCTCCTTTTTCTGAAATAAGGTTCATATTGTTATTCTTATGCAAATAGGAATTTTTTTGGTATTTTTCTTGAAGGTAAAACTGATCCCAGAAAAAACATTTGATTTTCATAATAATGGATTCTATTTTACTATGCAGTTCAATATTAATAGTATACTTGAATTTAATACTTTATGACATAGTAAAATGTTTTATTTCCAGATACCTAATCATGAGCTGGTTTGGGCTAAAATGAAAGGTTTTGGGTTTTGGCCAGCCAAAGTCATGCAGAAAGAGGACAATCAAGTCGACGTTCGCTTCTTTGGCCACCATCACCAGAGGTAATTCACAAACTCATGTGCCATGGTCATAACTGTGCCACTGAAGAAATCCTTAGGAAAATCTGTTGATTTTTTTCTTCAGAGAAAGTGTGAAGTTTATTTTCATTGGGAAGAAAATCAGCACATAACTATGCAGCAGAAACAATGGTTTCTGTAAATTATATTTCCAGGTATTTTTCAGATACTGTTCACTAAACAGGACATTTTTACTATCCAATGCTGTTGAACATGTTAGTGCTGAGATAAAGTAGTAGTGTAGAGGCCTCAGAATGCATCCATTTCATAATACTATAATGGTGTCACTGTTGTTTCAGTGTCCTTAAGTATACTATACAGACCCGGTCGGGGCGCCAGATCCTGTCCTGGTTGCCGCTCTTCCAGGCCAGCTCTCTGCTGTGGCCAGGGAGTGCAATGGAGGATGGCCCAAGTGCTTGGGCCCTGCACCCGCATGGGAGACCAGGAGAAACACCTGGCTCCTGCCTTCGGATCAGCGCGGTGCGCCAGCCGCAGCACGGCAGCCATTGGAGGGTGAACCAACGGCAAAGGAAGACCTTTCTCTCTGTCTCTCTCTCTCACTGTCCACTCTGCCTGTCAAAAAATTAAAAAAGATAAAAAAAAAAAAGTATACTATACAGAAAGTGGTTTTTTTTTTTTTTAAAGAATGTTTGAGCTAACCTACTTGAGTCCTTAGAGTAGGTGTGTCACCTGAGGAGAATATTAAGACATAAAATTAAATTTCCAAAGATTTCTCAGTCCACTTAAGTTTATTTCCTAGAAGAATTCATGGAACACTTCTAGACTGCTGGGTGTCATTTTCTTTGCTTTTCCTAGATATGCTATGTTCATACACTATTTGAAGTCAGTTATTGGGTAGAACATACTTTAAAAATCTATTCTATCATGTTAGAATATTTGATTCCATCTTGATGAAGATGCCTATGTAATACTTGAATCTGTCTAGGTTCAGTACCCAGGTCTGGCTCCTGACTGCAGCTTTCTGCTAATGCTGATGCTTGAAGGCAGTGGTGATTCCTCAAGTAACTGGGCCCCTGCCACCCATGTGGGAGACCTGGACTGAGTTCATGGCTTCAGCCCAGCCCAAACGTTTGTCGGCATGTGGGGAGTGAACTAGTGTGTGAGAGCTCTTTTGCTGTCTGTCTCTCTCTGTGTTTCTGACTCTCACATTATTTAAAAAAAAAAAAAAAGGTAAAATATTTGACTAATTGAAAGTGAACTTTATAAAATTATAATCACAAATTTTTAATTACTTATACATCATATCGTGTACCAGAAGCATATGGCTGTTGAGCCCCTTTTTTTAGATTTTAATATCATAAATATTCCTTTGATAGCCATCATATCACAGATATGTGGGTGAAAAAAATTTTAAACAAATAAATGGTTTGGGACTAGTCCCTTCTACACACTCAAACAGAATAAACTGCTCCTTCCTGTACTCTGATCACATTGTAAATCTCCAGGACAAATATTAACTTTGATTGCATTTACCATGATTGCTGCTTTAGTGGGATTTTGGTAGGCTTTGCAAGATTTTGCCTGCCAGGGAGGAATACAATAGCTGACAAGCTCTGACTGTCTTATTAAAGAGGCTGAATCTTTTTTGTTGCAAATAGGTAGAGGATGTTTTGGGCCAGGCTAAGAAATCAAGATGTGTGTTTGAGGTGTGTGTTTGCTTCCTTTTTACTGTTATTATTTTATACATCAGAAAGTGTACCTAGAGATATTTTTTAAACTGGAATCTGATTATCTATAGTAATGGAGATTCTTAAAAAATTTTTTATTAATACAAAGAGAACAGATTTCATGTGTTTCACAGGTATAACCCTAAGAAAATAACCATACTTTTCTCCCACACCTTTTTCCTCCTTCAGTTCTCCTCCTATCTTCCTCTTTTTCCTTTAATTTCTGCAAAAACAATTTCAGTCCACTCTATAATCACAGCCTTAATGCACCACTAACCATAATATTCAACAAGTAAGAAGTAGAAAGACCACAGTTCCACAGGAATATAAACAAGGGCTAAAAACCAACAGTCAGATCACAAGGTGTCCATTTTGTTTCTATACATTTTTTGTATTATATATTAACTACTACATATCAGAAAACACAATATTTGTCTTTTGGGGACTGGCTTATTTCACTAATCATGATGGTTTCCAGTTGCATTTATTTTGTTGCAAAAGCAGGATTTTATTCTTTTTTTACAGCTGAGTAGTATTCCAGAATGGGTATATATCACATTTTCTTTGTCCAGTCATCCAGTTGATGGACATCTGGGTTGATTCCATACCTTAGCTGTTGTGAACTGAGGTACAGTAAACAAGGGGGTACAAATAAGTTTTTCACATGCTCATTTCTTTTCATTGGGATAAATTCCAAGGAGTAGGATTGCTGGCACATATGGTAGATGTATTTCCATATTTCTGAGAAATCTCCATACTGTGTTCCATAATGATTGTATGAGTTTACATTCCCACCAACAGTGGATTAGGGTACCTTTGTCCCCACATCCTCACCAGCATTATTATTGTTTTGATTTTTGGATAATAGCCTTTCTAATTGGGGTGAAGTGATCTGTTGTGGTTTTTTTTGTTGTTGTTGTTGTTGTTTTTTGGTTTTTTTTTGCATTTCCCTGATGGATAGTGATGTTGAACATATCTTCATGTGACTGTTGACCATTTGTATTTCATCCTTTGAAAAATGCCTGTTCAAGTCCCCTGCCCATTTCTTGACTGGATTAGTTGTTTTATTGTTGTTGAGTTTCTTGAGCTCTATAAATCCTGGATATTAACACTTAATTAGTTGCATAGTTTGCAAATGCTTTCTCCCATTATGTCAGTTGTTTCTTCACTTCGTTGAGTTTTTACTTTACACTGTAAAAGCTTCTTAGCTTGATGTAATCTCATTTGTGTGTTTCTGCTTTTATTGTCTGTGTTTCAGGGATCTTTTCCAAGAAGTCTTTGCCTATGCCAGTGTCTTTCAGAGTTTCCCCAATGTCTTCCTCTAGTAATTTGTTGGTATCAGGTCATAGATTTAGATCCTTGATCCATTGTGAGTTGATTTTTTTTAAAAGATTTATATATTTGAAAGTCAGAGTTACACAGAGAAAGGAGAGGCAGAGAGAGAGAGGTCTTCCATCCGATGGTTCACTTCCCAGAAGGCCGCGGTGGCAGGAGCTGCACCGTTCCAAAGCCAGGAGCCAGGAGCCTCTTCCTGGTCTCCCACGCAGGTGCAGGGGCCCAGGGACTTGGGCCATCTTGTACTGCTTTTTGTACTGCTTTCCCAGGCCATAGCAGAGAGCTAGATCGGAAGAGGAGCAGCTGGGACTAGAACCGGCACCTATATGGGATGCCGGCACTTCAGCCAGGGCGTTAACCCACTGCGCCACAGCGCTGGCCCCTGTGAGTTGATTTTTGTATAAGGTATAAGGTAGGGGTCTTGTTTCATACTTCTGCATGTATAGATCGAATTTTCCCAACATCATTTGTTGAATACACTTTCCTTTTCAAAGCAGGGATTGATTTTAGCTCATTTATCAAATATTAGTTGGTTGTAGCTATGTAGATTAACATCTGGGGTTCAGTTCTATTCTGTTGGTCTACATGTCTATTTTTGTGCCAGTACCAGGCTATTTTCATCATAACTGTCATGTCGTATGTCTTGAAATCTAGTATCATGAAACCTCCTGCTTTACTTTTGTTTGATTGCTTTAACTATTCAAGGTATCATGTCTGTATGAATTTTAGCATTGTTTTTTCTATATCTGAGAAGAATATCCTTGGTATTTTCATTGGGATCCCATTGAATCTCTAAATTGCTTTGGGTAATATGGACATTTTGATGATATTAATTCTTCTAATCCATGAACATGAAGCTTCTTCCATTTTCTTGTATCTTCTATTTCTTTCTTTAATGTTTTGTAATTTTCACTGTAGTGCCCCTTCACATCCCTGGTTAACTAGATATCTTTCACATCCTACATTAAATTTATTAACCAAGATAGTAAACTTTTTTGTAGCTATTGTGAATGATACTGCCCTTAAAAATTCTTTCTGAGGGGCCGGCACTGAGGTGCAGCAGGTTAACCCCCTGCCCTGAAGCACCGGCATCTCATATGGGTGCTAGTTCAAGTCCTGGCTGCTCCACTTCCAATCCAACTCTCTGCTATGGCCTGGGATAGCAGCAGCAGATGAGGCTGGCACCGCAGCTCACTAGGCTAATCCTCTGCCTGCGGCGCTGGCACACCGGGTTCTAGTTCTGGTCAGGGCGCCGGATTCTGTCCCGGTTGCTCCTCTTCTAGTCCAGCTCTCTGCTGTGGCCCAGGAAGGCAGTGGAGGATGGCCCAGGTGCTTGGGCCCTGCACCTGCATGGGAGACCAGGAGGAAGCACCTGGCTCCTGGCTTTGGATCGGCGCAGCACACTGGCTGTAGTGGCCAGTGAACCAATGGAAGGAAGACCTTTCTGTCTGTCTCTCTCTCTCACTAACTCTGCCTGTAAAAAAAAAAAAAAAAAAAAAAAAGAAGAAGAAGAAGATGGTCCAAGGCCTTGGGCCCCTGCACCCACATGGGAGACCCGGAGGAAGCTCCTATCTCCTGGCTTCAGATCAGCGCAGCTCCTGCCATTGCAGCCATCTAGGGAGTGAACCATCGGATGGAAGACCTCTCTCTCTGCCCCTCCTCTCTCTCTGTGTAATTCTGACTTTCAAATAAATAAATAAATCTTAAAAAAGAATTCTGAGCCATACAGTGTTTGGGTATAAGAAGGCTATTAGTTTTTGTATATTGATATTGTATCCTGCAACTTTACCAAACTCTCTGGTGAATTCCAATTGTCTCATAGTAGAGTCTTTTGGTTCCCCCATATATAGACTCATGTCATCTGTAATCAGGGATAATTTGATTTCCTGCTTTCCAGTTTAATTTCTTTTTCTTGCCTAATGGCTCTAGCTAAAACTTAAAGAACTATATTAAATAGTAATGGTAAAAGTGGGCATCCTTGTCTGGTTCCAGATCTTAGTGGAAATGCTTCCAGTTTTACTCCATTCAGTAAGATGCTGACAGTGGGTTTGTTACATATTTCCTTGATCATGTTGAAGAATGTTCCTTCTGTACCCAATTTGTTTAAGTTTTTTATCATGAAAGGTGTTGTATTTTATCAGATGTTTCTCTGCATCTATTGAGATAATCATTTGGTTTTTGTTTTTCAGTTTTTTAATGTGATATTTCACACTTATTAATTTGCATATGTTGAACCATCCCTGCATACCAGGGATAAATCCCACTTGGTCTGGGTGAATGATCTTTCTGATGTGTGGTTGGATTTAATTAGCTGGTATTATGTTGAGGATTTTTGCAGCTGTGTTCATCAGTGAAATTGATCTATAGTTCTCTTTCATGTATCTTTTTCTGATTTTGGAATTAAGGTGATGCTAGCCTCATAGAAGGAATTTGGGAGTATTCCCTCCCTTTCAATTGTTTGAATAGTTTGAGAAGAATTAGAATTAGTTCTTCTTTAAATGTTTGGTAGAATTCAGCAGTGAAGCCATCTAGCCCCGGGCTTTTCATTTTTGGGAAGACCTTTATTACTGATTGAAATTCCATCTTAGTTATTGGTTTGTTTAGATTTTCTGTGCCTTCATGACTCAATTTTGGTAGATGGTATGTATCCAAAAATCTATGCATTTCTTCTAGATTTTACAATTTGTTGGCATTTAAGCTGTTTATAATAATTCTTAACACCTTTTTTTAATTTCTGATTTTATTAGTTTTTGTTTTTTTGTGTAGTTAGTTGGCCAGTGTTGTGTAAGTTTTGCTTATTTTTTCAAAAAGCCAGCTCTTCATTTCATTGATCTTTTATGTCACTTTTTTGGTTTCAATTTTGATTATTCTCTAATTTTAATCATTTCGTTCCTTCTAGTAATTTGAGGTTTGGTTTGTTCTTGTTTTTCTAGGTCCTGAGATGCATTCTTAGATCATTTATTTGATGCCTTTCCATTTTTTTTGATATGGGCACTAATTGCTGTAAACTTTCCTCAACACTGCTTTTGCTGTATTCCATAGGTTTTGATATGTTGTATTGTCATCTTTTGTTTCTAGGAATTTTTTTATTTCCCTTTTGATTTCCTCTGTGTCCCACTGTTCATTCAGGAGCATATTGTTCAGTTCCCATGTTTGCATATTTTCTAGAGATTCTTAAGTTGTTAATTTCCAGCTTCATTCCATTGTGGTCAGAAAAAATACATGGTATGATTTGTTTGTTTTTTCCAGTTTGTTCACACTTGCTTTATAGAATAGCATATGGTCTATCCCAGAGAAAAGAATGTGTATTCTGCAGCTGTGTTATGAAATGTTCTGTACATATCAATTAGATCGACTTGATCCATAGTGTAGATTAGCTCGGTTGATTTTTTTGTCTGCTTGTTTAGTCCATTGATGATAGTGGAGTATTTTTTTTTTTAAGATTTATTTGTTTATTTGAAAGAGTTACACAGAGAGAGGAGAGAGAGAGAGAGAGAGAAGTCACTTCCCCAGTTGGCCACAATGACTGGAGCTGTGCCAATCTGAAGCCAGGAGCTTCTTCCAGGTCTCCCTCTCGAGTGCAGGGGCCCAAGGAATTGGGCCATCTGCTGCTGCTTTCCCAGGCCATAGCAGAAAGCTGAATCGGAATTGGAAGTGGAGCAGCCAGGACTCGAACCAGCACCCATATGGGGTGCCAGCACTGTAGGCGGCGGCTTTATCTGCTATGCCACAGTGCCGGCCTTGGCCCCAGTAATGGAGTATTGATGCCTTCCATTATTATTGTATTGGAGTCTATGTCTCCCTTAAGATCCTTTAACGTGGTTTAAATAGGCATGCTAGCATTAGATACACATTCATATTCAGTCATCACTTCTTGTTTAATTGATCCCTTTTCATTACCTAATGCCCTTTTTTATATTGTTCGACAGATTTTTTTAAGGTCTACTTTATTTGATGTTAGGATGCCTACTGCTGCTCATTTCTGCTTCCCATTAGCATGAAATATCTTTTTCCGTTCTTTTACTTTCAGTCTTGGGTGTATCTCTGTTTGTGAGGCGTGTTTCTTGCAGGCAGCAAATAGATGGATCTTGTTTTTTAATCCACTCAGTCGGTCTGTATATTTTAATTGGGGATTTTAGGCCACTTAAACATTCAAGATTTTACTGATGATAAAGAGCAACATGGCCTGCCATTTTTCCATAAATATTCCTATTGTTTGCTTGGATTTCCTTTGTGCCTTTTTTACTAGATTTCCTGTCTTCACATTCTTTCGTGATAATGACTTTCTATGTCTCTGTGTGTATTATATCCTTAAGCATCATTTGTAAGGCTTTATGAGTGGTGACAAATTCTTTCAATTTCTATTTGTTTAGGAAGGTCTTTATTTCACCTACTTTTATAAGCGAGAGCTTTGCTTGGTACAATATTCTGTGTTGACAGCTTCTTTTAGGACTTGTTCTCTCCATTCTCTCCTACCCTGTAGGGTTTCTGATGAGAAATCACCTGTTGGGGATCCTCTGAAGGTAATCTGGCATTCTCTTGTGCGTGTTTTAGAATCTTTGTTTTATTATGTTTTACTGTTGAACATTTGACTATAACATGTCATGATAAGATCTTTTCCAACCGTGGCTATTAGTAGTTCTATGTGCATCCTATACTTAGCGGTCCTGATCTTTCTCCAAATTAGGAAAGTTTTCTGCTGTTATTTCACTGAATAGACCTTCTAATCCATTCTCTCTTTACACACCTTCAGGAACTCCCAAGACATATGCGTTTTGTCATTTGATAGTATCCCATAAATCTCAAATACTATGCTCAGTTTTTTTATTTTTTCTTCGTGTTTCTTGGGGGGAGGTGGGCAGGGTCTGACTAAGAGATATTTCCAAGGATTTGTCTTACAGCCCAGATATTTTGTCTTCTGCTTCACCACATCTGTTATTAAGGCATTCCGCTATATTTTCTATCTGACATACTGAATTCTCCATTTCTAGTATTTCAGTTTGATTTCTGTTAAATATCCTTATCTCCCAGCAGAATTTTTCATCTATGTCAAATATGGATTTCTTTAACTCATATATTTGCCTTTCTCTTTTTGAGTTGTCTTTTGATCATCCTTTTGAATTTCTTTTCAGGCATTTCATTAATCCTTTTATCCTTACGTTCTAATATTGGAATCAATATTGTCTTCCTTGTTTGTGTTTCTTATATTTCTGTGTTTATTTTTAACCATTTGTGGAAACACTTGTTGGTCTTCTCCTGTTAGCTTTTATCTTTGAAATATGCCTCTTTGGCCTAGTGGAGTTATCTTCTCCATCAGTGAAAATCCAGAAGGGAGTACTGGGTAGGGACAGGGAGAGCTGGCTGGTGCTCCTGGGTCAGGCAAGAGTCCAGGGTGACACCCAAGTTTGGGGTGGTGGATCTCTTGTATCATCCACAGGAGGGAGGGTATATTTGGGTCAGCTGGTGTGATCACAGCATCATCCCCTCTAGAGGTGTGTTATGAACTGAGTTGAGAGTTAATTTAGGGATATATGAATCAATTCATTAAGTAGATAAGTTAAAGGGAAATAACACTCTCATAAGTTTATGAAGTCATTCCAGGAAGTCAAATCTTCTGATTCCAGACTCCTCTCTCAAAAGTAATCTGCTTTTGTAATGTGGATAAAATACTTTTATTAGTCGCCTAATACATAATAAGAATACAATAAATATTTGTTGACTGAAAGAATAAATATAATATTAATTCAAGAACTAATGGCATTGAGCTCTTCCGTAATTTTATTGTACTCTGTTAAAGTTTAGTTTTTCAAAATGGAGTATATTTTGGTATGGTTGAACACCACATTTATGCCAGATGAGAATTACTGATATATTTTTAAAGTATGTACAAATAGTGTTATGAAAGTTCAGATTTAACAGTTTCAGCTATTGTTAGCGTCTAACAATTTTGTTTAATAAAATCTGCTTACCTTACCTGTACAAGCCAGTTAGAAATATTTATTGGTGGCTAAGGCACTTGGGTCCACAATTCTCTAAGAAAGTCCTTCAAAATGGTCTTAGGCCTCATATTCTAGAGCTCTGTAATTACCACCCAAGAACAAAAATTGTGACATCTTAGATATTTATAACAGAAGGCTGAGAAGAACAAAATCTCTGTGTGTTCACAGTGCCACATCTCCGCTTGTACTCTGTGCTCTAGAACAAATATTTCTCACATATCCTTCCAATTTCTTACTTTACTGGTGATATTCCCTATGCCTAGAATCTCTCATTTTCTCTGATCTTAGCTTGTATGATGAAGCCCAAATAAAACTTTCTGATCACCCAAAACTAAATGATTGCCTTTCTTTCCACAGCACCATAGAATACCTTACTTCCTGTTGCATTGGATTAGAATTCTTTATTCATTTTTTTCTGACAAAAGTTTAAGTCACTGAAAGCAGAGGTAGTATAGGTAGTGTTATCCTAATAACCAGAAGATCTGAAAACTCATTGGCTTCTACCCTCTGTTTATTAATTTACCTTAACATGGGCAACAACTCTTCTAGCTGCCAAGCAAAAATAAAATCATTAAAAGCCTTTCATTTTTGTATTCTTTGTAGTGCCTTCCATTGTTTGACATAAAACATTTGTAGATTTATTATCTGTGACAAATTGAACTGCCTAAAGAAAATAGTGAACAGTTAAGAAGTATTTGTGACTTACTCCAGTTCTGAGAACTTTGCTTTGATGACTGTGAAAAAAGTATCTCACATATTTTGTACTTGGTCAGAGTTTATTTAAGCATTAACTAACAGTCTTAATAGATTAATAGTTGCAGCAAGTCATACTTTATAATGAGTTAACTAAGTACAAGTAACACCTTTCCTACCATTTTGGATATTTCTAAGTGTACCTTTAAATTTTCATAAGGGCCTGGATTCCTTCTGAAAACATTCAGGATATCACAGTCAACATTCATCGGCTGCACGTTAAGCGCAGTATGGGTTGGAAAAAGGCCTGTGATGAACTTGAGCTGCACCAGCGTTTCCTTCGTGAAGGAAGATTTTGGAAATCTAAGAATGAGGACCGAGGCGAGGAAGAGGCAGAATCCAGTATTTCCTCTACCAGTAACGAACAAGTGAGTGGTGTCTCAGTTAGGAATTACCCAGTTAATTATTATTTTTCAATGTGAATATCTCAGTGTACACTCCTCACTGTAATGAACAGATTTTGATTTTTTTCCCTTTCTTATAAACATTTGTGAAATGTTCTGCACAAGTAAACCAAAACTAATTCAACTAAATAGACACATGATCAATGACCTTGAGCCTGACCCTATCAGTGTGAAGAGTGTAAATACTCTGCTCATTATTGCAGGTACATTAGCTCTTTCAAGCCATCAGTTACCAGAATCTGTAAGTAACATTAAGTGATAACTGAGTGGATAGAAGGAGTTAATGGCAAAAGAAATAATTTTTCCTCACCTGTGGGTCGGCTGTAAGTATTTTCAGCAGAGAAATTTTCCTAGTGTCTGGAATAATATGATATTGCTTTTATAATGCCCACAGCTGAAGGTCACTCAAGAACCAAGAGCAAAGAAAGGACGACGTAATCAAAGTGTGGAGCCCAAAAAGGAAGTAAGTTGCCCACCTTGGAATTTTCAGGTGGCAATTGAAACAGGAAATACTTTGAATTTATGGTCAAGATAACTGCTCCTAGTAGATACTTGTGAAATTCAATTGTCATCAGTCAAATAATATCCATCAAGTTTGAACCCAGTCTTCTGACTTTTCCTGTTCTTAACTATTGCTGCTAGCGTTACACACACATGCTCAAAGTCTCCACCTTAACTAAGAAACTACTGACCAAAATTTGGCTAAGTGGGAAGGGTATGTTGTGCATTTCCTGGACACTCATATTTTTCATAGCATTATTAAAAGCAAAGCATTTCTCCAACAAATGAATTATGCCTATGTTTCAAAACTGGAGGAGACTATGATTGAACCCAGCAATTTGAAATTATGTAAGCTGTGCATGTTTTAATGCTATGTAAATCTGGGAACATCCCAAACACATATTCAGTGAGAAGTGGTTTAGGATTTTAGGAAATCTGTTAATGAATCTATTCCAAGAGGTGAATTAAGTTAATGATTTTTATTTCAGTCTGGTCTATTTTAAAAACAAAATTAGTATTACTATGTAATGAAATTATTATTGAACCTTCTGTTAAGAATTAAGTTAGCTATTAATTGCATGGCTTATTTCACTCTTTCATTGATTTGGGAGAGATTTATTTATTCATTTATATTTAACAATGATAAATTACACTTAGCTTCCTAATCATATGCTTTTTAGTGGCAGTTTATTACATGGCAATGTATATATGAGGATATCGCTGTATTTTTATCCTAATACAAGAAGTCTTCAAAAAGATGTGGAAAATGTGTGTTAAGAAAAAAAATGCATGGATTTTAGAATTTATGCACCAAAATACACTTATAGTTTTATTGTCTACAAATTTTTTGAAGCTCTATGAAGCTGTTCTTGAACTAGTGAATTTTACTGCTTTGTTTGCATCTAAACACATTTCTTACCCTTTAGGAACCAGAGCCTGAAACTGAAGCTGTAAGTTCCAGCCAGGAAATTCCCACAATGCCTCAGCCAATTGAAAAAGTCTCAGTGTCAACTCAGACCAAGAAGTTAAGTGCCTCTTCACCAAGGATGCTGCATCGAAGCACCCAGACCACCAGTGATGGAGTCTGTCAGAGTATGTGCCACGACAAGTACACCAAAATTTTCAATGACTTTAAAGACCGGATGAAATCTGACCACAAACGGGAAACTGAGAGAGTTGTCCGAGAAGCTCTAGAAAAGGTAAAGCTAGTCTTCACACAGGTGCCTCCTTCTACAACCTGGGCCTTTTCTGTAGTGGTTTAGCTTCTTTTACTTATGCATCAGTGGGGTAACAAGTTTTCAAAACTGGGAATATAATAAAACCACTATCTTTGAAACATTTTAATTAATAATGGTACTTTTATCTTCTAAATTTTTTGTATGTTTTGATGAAAAATAGAAAAAGGACCACTTAAGTAGAAACTATGTATTTATTAAGTTTTGGGTTCAGTTTAGATGGTCTGTATAAATTGTGAGCTGATGTACTGTGGGTTAACTTCATTTCAGCTGCGTTCTGAAATGGAAGAAGAAAAAAGACAAGCTGTAAATAAAGCTGTAGCCAACATGCAGGGTGAGATGGACAGAAAATGTAAGCAAGTAAAGGAAAAGTGTAAAGAAGAATTTGTAGAAGAAATCAAGAAGCTAGCAACACAGCACAAACAACTAATTTCTCAGACCAAGAAAAAGCAGTGGGTAAATATCAATATTTTTAAAAATTTTTATTAACATGTAATGCTTATACATTTTTATGGGGTGTAGTGCAGAGTTTTAAGACACATACACACACACATATTTAAATGTAAAATGATCAGATCACGAAGCTAGCGTTTCTTTATAGCTACACCTGCAGGTCCTCTCTTCAGTCCTTTACATAGTGATGTATTGTGTGAACTGTAGTTGCCCCACTGTGCTATGAAATACTAGAGCTTATAACTCTATTTGGTGTTCATTATCCAATCCTATCTCCTGGTATTGACTGTTCTAAGTTCAGATTGACTTTTTTTTTAACTTCTATGAGAGAGAATATGTGGTATTTGTCTTTCTCTATCTGGCTTAATGTAATAACTTCCAGTTCATCCATTTTGACACAGATGTCAGAATTTCATTCTTTTTTACAACTGAATACTACTCCATTGTGTATATGTGCCACATTGGCCTTATCTATCGTCCATCTACAGATCTGTAGGTTGATTTTCTTTTGTTTTGTTTTTTTTTTTAACTTATTTAGTGAATATAGATTTCCAAAATACAGCTTATGGATTACATTGGCTCCCCCCCACCCCCATGACTTCCCTCCCACCCGCAACCCTCCCTTTTCCCGCTCTCTCTCCCCTTCCATTCTTATCAAGATTCATTTTCAATTTTCTTATATACAGATCAGTTTAGTATACATTAAGTAAAGATTTCAACAGTTTGCACCCACATAGAAACACAAAGTGAAAAATACTGTTTGAGTACTCGTTGTAGCATTAAATCACAATGTACAGCAGCTCATTAAGGACAGAGATCCTACATGAGGAGTAAGTGCACAGTGACTCCTGTTGTTGACTTAACAAAATGACACTCCTGTTTATGGCATCAGTAATCTCCCTATGCTCCAGTCATGAGTTTCCAAGGCTGTGGAAGCCTTTTGAGTTCACCGACTCTTATCTTATTTAGACAAGGTCATAGTCAAAGTGGAGGTTCTCTCCTCCCTTCAGAGAAAGGTACCTCCTTCTTTGAAGACCTGTTCTTTCCACTGGGATCTCACTCACAGAGATCCTTCATTTAGGTCCTTTTTTTTGCCAGAGTGTCTGGGCTTTCCATGCCTGAAGTACTCTCATGGGCTTTTCAGCTGGATCCGAATGCCTTTAGGGCTGATTCTGAGGCCAGAGTGCTGTTTAGGACATCCGCCATTCTACGAGTCTGCTGTGTATCTCGCTTCCCATGTTGGATCATTCTCCCCTTTTTTATTCTATCGGTTAGTATTAGCAGGCACTAGACTTGTTTATGTGATCCCTTTGACTCTTAGTCCTTTCGTTATGATCAATTGTGAACAAAAATTGATCACTTGGACTAGTGAGATGGCATTGGTACATGCCACCTTGATGGGATTGAATTGGAATCCCCTGGCACGTTTCTAACTCTACCATTTGGGGCAAGTCAGCTTGAGCATGTCCCAAATTGTCTGTAGGTTGATTTTCTATCTATCTTGGCTGTTATGAATGTTGCTACAGTGGACATGGGACTGCAGGTGTCTCTTTGATAGGCTAAGTTTATTCCCTTCATATGTATACCCAGATCTGGGATAGCTGGGTCATGTGGTAGAGTTTTGGTTTTCTGAGGAACCTCCATACTGATTGGTTATCCTAATTTACATCCCCATCGACAGCATATATATGTTCCCTTTTTCCATATCCTTGCTAGTGTTTGTCATTACTCTTGTTATTTTGATAGTAGCCATCCTGTCTGGAGTGAGATGATGTCTCATAGCAGTTTAGATTTACATTTACCTTGCAACTAGTGCTATTGAACATTTCTTCATAGATTGGTTGATTGTTTTTTGTAAGAAATGCCTATCAGTTCCTTTGTCCATTTCTTACCCACATTTCTTAACTGGATTTTCATGGGGTTTGTTGTTGTTTTTGAATCTTGAGTTCTTCATATGTTCTGGATATTATTCCTTTGTCAGATGCATATCTGTCGATTATATCTTCACTCTTTCAGTTGTTTTATTCCTGTACAGAAGCTTCTTAGTTTATTATAATCTCATTTGTTTAATTGTGCTTTTTTGTTGCCTGTGCTTTAGGGGGTCTTACCTTAAAAACCATGTCTATACTGATGCTTTGAAATATATCCCCTATGTTTTCTTCTGTTAGTTTCACCGTTTCTAGTCTTACATTTAGATCTTTGATCCATGTTGAGTTGATGTTTCTGTAGGGTTTGGAGTTGGGGGAATCAAGTTTCAATTTTCTGCATATGGCTATTCAGCTTTTCCAGCACCTAATTATTGAAGAGGTTGTTATATCTCCAGATAGATTTTGGTGTCTTTGTGGGGATTCAGTTGGCTGTAGATACATGGATTTATTCTGCAATCTCTGTGCTGTCGTTTGTGTGTCTGTTTTTATGCCAATACCAAGCTGTTTGTAGTTTGCCTTAAAATCAGGTATCCTGTTTCTAGATCTTTGTTATTGTTGATTTGTTCAAGATCACTTTGGCTATACAAGGTTTTTGTCTTCCATACAAATTTTAGGATTTTTTTTCTGTTTCTCTCAAGAATGTCATTGGTATTTTGAATGGGGCATGCATTGAGTCTGTAAATGATATTGGGTACTATGAGCGTGAACATGGGAGGTCTTTACATTTTTTGTTTTCCTCAATTTCCTTTATTTGTGTTCAAAACTTTTAATTTAAAACTTTGAAATGGTAGAGGTCTTTAATATTGTTGGTTAAGTTTATTCTAACTTTTTTTTTTTTTTTGGACAGGCAGAGTTAGAGAGAGAGACAGAGAGAAACGTCTTCCTTTTTCCGTTGGTTCACCCCACAATGGCTGCTGTGGCTGGCGTGCTGTGCCAATCCGAAGCCAGGAACCAGGTGCTTCCTCCTGGTCTCCCATGCGGGTGCAGGGCCCAAGCACTTGGGCCATCCTCCGCTGCCTTCCCAGGCCACAGCAGAGAGCTGAACTGGAAAAGGAGCAACCGGGACAGAACCGGTGCCCCAACTGGGACTAGAACCCAGGGTGCCGGTGCCACAGGTGGAGGATTAGCCTAGTGAGCCGCGGTGCCAGCCTCTAACTTTTTTTTTTTAAGATTTATTTCTTTGTTTTGAAAATCAGAGTTAGAGAAAGAGAGGGGGAGAGAGAGAGAGATCTTCCATACTGGTTCACTCCCCCAGGTGACCACAGCCACCAACACTGGGCCAGGCTGAAGCCTGGAGGCAGGAGCTTCAACCAGGTCTCCCACGTGGGTAACAGGCCACTTGGGCCATCTTCCACAGCTTTTCTCAGGCCATTAGCAGGGAACTAGATCTGAGTGGAATAGCCATGACAAGAACTGGTACCCATACAGGATGCTGGTGTCACAGGTGGCAGTTTAACTCTTTATGGCACAATGCTGGCACTGCCAACTTATTTATTTTGGCAATTACACTAAATGGGATTTCTCTTAAAATTTCTTTCTCAGTGACTGTTACTGGTATAAAAATGTTACTGATTTTGGTTGTTGATTTTGTATGCTGCACCTTTTCTGAATTGGTTTATCAATTATAATAGTCTTTTTTGGAGTCTTTAGGTTTCTCTCTATATAGAATAATTTCATCTGCAAACTGGGATAATTTGACTTCCTCCTTTCCTATTTGTATATCTTTTTCTTTCTTTTTTTTTTTTTTCAAAGATTTATTGATTTATTTGCTAGTCAGAGCTACACAGAGAGGAGAGGCACAGAGAGAGAGAGGTCTTCCATCTACTGGTTCACTCTCCAGATGGCCTCAAAGGCTGGAGCTGCGTTGATCCAAAGCCAGGAGCCAGTAGCTTCTTCCCAGTTTCCCACAGGGGTGCCTGGGCCCAAGGATTTGGGCCATCTTCCACTGCCTTCCCAAGCCATAGCAGAGAGCTGGATGGGAAGTGGAGCAACTGGGTCGAACCGGTGCCCATATGGGGTGCCGGCACTTCAGGACAGGGCGTTACCCTGCTGTGCCACAGCACCGGCCTCATTTCTTTCTTTCTCTTGCCTACTGGCTCTGGCTGGAACTTCCAGTACTGTGTCAGATAAGAGTGATGAGACTGCACATGATTTGTCATTCCACACCTTACAGAAAATGCTTTCAGCTTTTCCCTACCCAATATGGTGTTAGCTGTGGATAGCCTTTATCATGTTGGTGTGTGATCCTTCTATACCTAATTTGAATGAATGACTGTTAAATTTTATTGAATGCGCCAGTGCCGCGGCTCAATAGGCTAATCCTCCGTCTTGCAGCGCCGGCACACCGAGTTCTAGTCCTGGTCGGGGCACCGGATTCTGTCCCGGTTGCCCCTCTTCCAGGCCAGCTCTCTGCTGTGGCCAGGGAGTGCAGTGGAGGATGGCCCAAGTGCTTGGGCCCTGCACCCCATGGGAGACCAGGAAAAGCACCTGGCTTCTGCCATCGGATCAGCGCGGTGCGCCGGCTGCAGCGCGCCAGCCGCGGCGGCCATTGGAGGGTGAACCAACGGCAAAGGAAGACCTTTCTCTCTGTCTCTCTCTCTCACTGTCCACTCTGCCTGTCAAAAAAAAAAAAAAAATTGTATTGAATGCTTTTTCTGCCTCTATTAAGATGACCATCTGACTTTTCTTTTTTTTTTCCTGACAGGCAGAGTTAGATAGTGAGAGAGACAGACAGAGAGAAAGGTCTTCCTTTTCCGTTGGTTCACCCCCCAGATGGCCACTATGGCCGGCATGCTGCACCGATCCAAAGCCAGGAGCCAGGTGCTTCCTCTTGGTCTCCCATGGGGTGCAGGGCCCAAGCACTTGGGCCATCCTCCACTGCACTCCCGGGCCACAGCAGAGAGCTGGACTGGAAGAGGAGCAACCGGGACAGAATCTGGTGCCCCAACCAGGACTAGAACCTGGAGTGCCGCGCCACAGGCGGAGGATTAGCCTAGTGAGCTGCAGCGCCAGCTGACCATCTGACTTTCATCTTGCATTGTTTTGGTGTGCTGTGGTATAGCTATTGATTTGTATATGCTGAACCATCCTTGGCAACTCTGAGAGAAATCCCACTTGGTCGTGGTGAATGATTTTTTTGATGTGCTCTTGGATTCAATTTGATAGTATTGTATTGAGAATTTTTGCGGGTATTTTCATCAGGGATATTTGTCTATAATTTTCTTTTTTTGATTGTGTTCTTGTCTGGTTTTGGAGTCAAGGTAATTCTGGGATTACAGAATGAGTTTGGAAGGATTTCCTGTTTTCAGTTTTTTGGAATAGTTTGAGAAAAATTGTTCTAAGTTCTTCCTCAAAAAATTTGGTGTGTTTCAGTAATAAAGCCATGTGGTCCTGGACTTCTTTATCAGCAGACTTTTTATAGCTGATTCAGTCTCTTTTCTTATTGCTTGTCTGATCAGGTTTTTTGTCTGCATAGATTGCCTTTGGTAAGTTACATGTGTCCATAAATTTATCCATTTCTTTGGGTTTTCCAGTTTGTTGGCATAAAGTTGTTCATAATAGTCCCTAATGATCCCTTGTATTTCTGTGGTATCAATCGTAATAATCTACTTTCTCATCCCTTACTTCGACTTTCTTGTTTGTTAGTCTAGCTAAATGTTTATGGATTTTGCTTATCTTTTCAAAAAACCAACTCTTGATTTCATTGACTTTCTTCATTTTCTATTTTATTTCTGCTCTGCTCGATTATTTCTTTCCTTCTGCTAACTTTGGTTTTGGTTTGTTCTTACTTTTCTAGGTCCTTGAGATGCATCATTAGGTTGTTTTTGTGGTGGTCTTTTTTTTTTTGATGTAGCCATTTATTGCTATAAACTTCCTTCTTAACACTGCTTTTACTGTATCCCACAAGTTTTGATTTGTTGTGTTTCCATTTTCATTGGTTTCAAGAAATTTTTAAATTTGCCTTTTGATTTCTTCAGTGACCCATCATTCATCCTAAAACATGTTGTTTTTTGTAAGTATCATAGTGAGGAGATTTCCTAACCATGGCTCTTTGGGGTCCTGTGGACCTCATGTACTTGGAAGTCTGTATCTTCAGGTGGGGTTTCCACTTAGCACTGGGGCAGGTCCAGGGATTTTGTTCATATGTGCCGGTATAGGGACAAAAACTATTAAGATCTACCTGGTGTTGTTCTATCAGCCCTGCACTATGTTCCAAGATATAGTCCTTTGCTCATTTGGTACCCTGCCCCACAGTGGATTAGATTCTTGCTACTTGCTGTCTGCTCAAGGTTGGAGGAGGATTGGTGAAGGCAGTCTCTTGGCCACCTGGGCTGAACCTGAATCTCTAGCCACTTGGCTCTATGCTGTTTTACTGATGCCTGCCTTTTTTTTTTTTTTTAACTTTTATTTAATGAATATAAATTTCCAAAGTACAGCTTATGGATTACAATGGCTTCCCCCCCATAACTTCCCTCCCACCCGCAACCCTCCCCTTTCCCATTCCCTCTCCCCTTCCATTCACATCAAGATTCATTTTCGATTCTCTTTATATACAGAAGATCAGTTTAGCATACATTAAGTAAAGATTTCAACAGTTTGTTCCCACACAGAAACATAAAGTGAAAAATAATAGATGATTTTTTAAATGATGATGAAACCAGATCAGACCTATTGTCATGTTTAATCCCAGTGAGAGTCAAGTTGGGAATTGATAATTTCTTTCTTTTTTTTTTTTTTTTTTACAGAAGATCAGTTTAGTATACATTAAGTAAAGATTTCAACAGTTTGCACCCCCATAGAAACACAAAGTGAAATATACTGTTTGAGTACTCGTTATAGCATTAAATCTCAATGTACAGCACATTAAGGACAGAGATCCTACCTGAGGAGTAAGTGCACAGTGACTCCTATTGTTGACTTTACAAATTGACACTCCTGTCTATGGTGATGCCTGCCTTCTGCAAGGCTGGGAGAGCTGTAGGCCAAAATATTTATCTTTCCTATCAAGGTGCAGGTCTTGAGGCTCTGTCTGTGAGGACTGGCTGTGGAATAGGAGCCTCTGTGTGGGGTCTTAGCTGCAGTGAGACTGGCACTGCCCTTCAGGGCAGAGCCATGAGCTCACTTTCCTGTCCTCCTCCCCTGTGGTTGAAGTTTTCTTGCTGCCTGAGGCTGGGGGAGAAGCGGTGGAGGCGGTCACTTGGCTGTCCAGGCTGACACTAATCTGGGTGGCACCCAAGTCTCCCAGTTAACACAGCGAGTCCTGTGCAGTCGAGGTGCATGCCAGGCTTGTGCAGTGCTGGCAGTGATGTATGCTGAAACAAATCTCCCACCAAGGCACAAGTTTCTCCCACCTGCTGGCACTGGTCTCATGCTAGAGGCCTTTGGTCTTGTGTCTTGTGCTGTCTCACCGCTGTAGGACTGGCATTGAGCTATAAAACAAAGCCCTAAGGTCGAAGTGGTCCCTTGGCTGCCTGGCTAAGGAAGATACCAAGGTTTAGCTGAGGTTTGCTAGAGCAGGCTTAGTACTGGGTTTCAGGTCTGAGGTCTGGACTTAATTCCCTCTGCCTCCCCCAAGAGGAGGTGAGGCATCTCTCTCCATGCTGTGCTACTTGGATCTGGGAGAACGATGTCGTGGGCAACTCTCTCCTTCCTGCCTTTTTCAATGTGTATTTCGTTTTTATAGAAAAACCAGGCACTTTGTTCTCTTAGTAGGCTTCTGTAGCTCGTGTCTAGGTGACTTGGTGTGTGAATAGCTGTTCAAAAAGCTGTTGGTGTCTCAGGGTAGGAGATAATCATTGGAACACATACTCAGCTGCCATCTTGCTCTTCTTCACCAGTATTTTTTTTTAGAATCTCATTTCTGGCTGGCGCCGCAGCTCACTAGGCTAATCCTCTGCCTGCAGCGCCGGCACACCGGGTTCTAGGCCCTGTTGGGGCCCCAGATTCTGTTCCGGTTGCTCCTCTTCCAGTCCAGCTCTCTGCTGTGGCCCAGGAGTGCAGTGGAGGATGGCCCAAGTGCTTGGGCCCTGCACCCATATGGGAGACCAGGAGAAGCACCTGGCTCCTGGCTTCGGATCAGCGCAGTGCACCGGCTGCAGCACATCAGCCTCAGTGGCCATTGGAGGGTGAACCAACAGTAAAGGAAGACCTTTCTCTCTGTCTGTCTCTCACTGTCCACTCTGCCTGTCAAAAAAAAAAAAAAAATCATTTCTGAAAATACACCACAGGTATGATGAAGTTCAATTCAGAGCAGTATAGGAGACGTATATAAAAACTATTCCTGAAATAAGATCTGTTGTACAATTATCATCCTTAGTTAATTCAAAAATTTTTATTTGAAGTCCTGTAATCTCTTAACCCCAGGACCCCACTACTCACTACTTGTCAGGATTACTTTGTTAAATTGAGATTATAACAGAAAAGTGCTTTTAAAAATTTGTGGAAAAATATAGAATTAAAATGTGTATTCTAATGAAAAAATTGAAATTTATGTATAGCTTTTTCATAATTGAGATTTTCCATGAACTTTTTAAAATGCCCATGTACTTTACTTCATAACATGTTTATGTACAATTTATATAATTTCTCCATCCATCCAGTTGGATGACCCTGGCTTTTACTTGAGGACTTAAAATAGTTAAAATCCAGATTGTGAAATTATAAATATAAGTATCACAATAATGCATGCATTAAAGATTTTCAGATTTCCCTGCACGTAACATTTATACATTAGATTCTTTTAGTGAAATTGATGATTTTTACTTTATAGTAATAACATCTCATTGGTTTCCAACTACACTCTTAAACCTGACTAGTATGTCATTAGGTTTTATTTGTAAATCTCATCCTCCCGCCTAGAGTAGGAGCTTCTGAATATACGAGAACCATGTACTCTTCTGACAGACTCCAAAATGCTTAGTTATTTGGTGGGGAAAATGTTGTGCTCCTGAGTGGTCATAACTTGGTTTTGATTCTAAGAATTTCTATATAAAGTTTTATAATAACTTTTAATCCTTCATTTTATCTACCCTACATTATTTAAAGAGATTCTTTAAATACATGTAAACTTTTCATGAAAGAATTAAACATTTTAAAAATTGCAATAAAAATTTGGAAAGAAGGAAAAAGGAAACAGCATATAAATATGAAGAAAACTTGGTAGGAAAAATGGTAAGTAATGAAATAAGTGTCACTACATAGGAATTAAGGTGTTCTCAAGATATAATAGGCACAGTATGCCCAACGATCCTGTCTATAACAATTTTGTCCTCAGGTAGAGACATGTCAGGGCTAGCAAGTGGATACCAGATTTATAAGAAAATCCCTGTACATTTATTAAGAACCAAGAAAGTGGAAAGGCTCTCAGAAAGAATCATAATGCTGCATTTATCAGCATTTTATCATTTGTTAAAGGTAACATTGGTATTTTCATCCCCACTCTTTTAGATGAGGAATTTTAGCCTACAGAGTTAAGCAGTAGCTAAAAACCTGTTTGGTAGAGCTAGAACTCATTTTCTTTAGTCTCCAAATCTTAAGCTTTTTCTTCTCATCAGGTTCTTCTGTCTTACATTATTGGAAGAAAGAAAACAATGTTGGGAAAGGAAGCATGTAGATATATCAGATGCCAAAAAATTGGTACTGATTTTGAAACACAGTCATGAGAAATATCTTTTAAATATATCTACAAAGAAAAGAAGGAATGCAAAACAGATGAATGCACAAATTAATGGGACACTGAAGAAACAGGAGAAGGGATGGATGGAATTTAAAGATGAGGCAACTAAGAAAGATGGTAACAGGCTTTGTTCAAAGTCACACGAGCAGTTGGTGGCATTGGCTTTCTCCTTCAACCTGTAACAGTAATTGTACTAAAGTCGTAATGGCAGACGATCACACACACAAAAAACACTTCAAAAGTTAATTTTAATAAATGAAGCATAAAGTATATAACTGAGAAAGAAATTAGAGTGTAGAATTTTTAGGTCCCAAATGTAAACTGGACTCCCTCAGTCCTCCCTCCTGGACTCACTGCCCATCAGATCGACATCAGTTATCAGTATGTATGTTTCTATTTATATAGCTTGCACCCAGGGGTACCTCAGAAAGTCCAAGGAAAATATGTATTATGAAAAACTAGGCCTGGATTTGAATTTTTTGCACTATCTAAATACGTTTTTTTAATTGCATTTCCACAAACTTTTTGAAGCATTCACAGATGTATACTAACCTATTGACAAGTGTTGTTTATATCCGAAACTCAGTCTCTCATCTTCCTTTCCATTGCTATTCCTTACATTGTTGTTTTACCACCCAGCTTGAACTGTTCACTGTTTTCTTCTCCTGTATCCCAGTAGTATAACCCGAGTGCTGTGTACGGGCCAGAACATTGAGTGTCAGAAGAGGGGTCTTGCCGGCGCCGCGGCTCACTGGGCTAATCCTCCGCCTTGCGGCGCCGGCACACTGGGTTCTAGTCCCAGTCGGGTCGCCGGATTCTGTCCCAGTTGCCCCTCTTCCAGGCCAGCTCTCTGCTGTGGCCAGGGAGTGCAGTGGAGGATGGCCCAAGTGCTTGGGCCCTGCACCCCATTGGAGACCAGGAGAAGCACCTGGCTCCTGCCTTTGGATCAGCGTGGTGCGCCGGCCACGGCGGCCATTGGAGGGTGAACCAACGGCAAAGGAAGACCTTTCTCTCTGTCTCTCTCTTTCACTGTCCACTCTGCCTGTCAAATAAATAAATAAATTAATTAATTAATTAAATTAAATTAAATTAAAAAAAAGAAGAGGGGTCTTGTGCAGGGCATTTTGTGGGATGTTTAGCAGCCTCCCAGGCTTCCACCCATCAGCAGCACCTTCTCTCCCAGAGTGTGACAGTCAGAAATAGCTTCAGACTTCGCCAAATAGAGATGGATACTGAGACTTGATCACTAGATTTGAGGTCATAACAGCATATGTATTGGAGTAGTTGAAGTGAAATTCTGCAGTAGATGCATGAAATAACGGTAAGAAAACAAATAGCAAGTTGAGGTGATTCTTTCAGGGAAATTGTAGGGGAACAGAGAAAGAGAGTGGTCACTGGGAAGGAATTTGCAGACAAGAGGTTTTTTTGTTTTGTTTTGTTTTGTTTTGTTTTGTTTTTTAAGAAAAAGGAAACAGTTGATGTTTGTATGTTGATGAGAATGATTCTGTAGTCATGGCAAAATAAAAAAAAAAATGGATGTGTTATCTACTACATGTGAACTTGAGTTTCCTGACAGCCAGATAGTTTTATTAGTTTTAAGATTGAGCCAGAAAAAATCTTAACAGCACAATCTAGAGTCTGCAGTTTTAAACAGTTTCTTACTTATGCAATTCCAAGTCTTAAAAAAAAATTGCTCCTTTTTCTTCACAGTGCTACAACTGTGAAGAGGAGGCCATGTACCACTGTTGCTGGAACACGTCCTACTGCTCAATCAAGTGTCAGCAGGAGCACTGGCATGCGGAGCACAAGCGCACCTGTCGCCGGAAAAGATGAAGCTGGTCCTTCCTGGAGAGTCACCCCAATGATTACTCTTCTCAGACAGAGCGGTTTTTGTTTCCAAGAAGCCAAAATTGTTTAGAATTTGCTTCCCATTTTGCACCAGCCTTTAAACACTTTTCGTGAAGAAATTTTGCACAGTAGTTTAAATCTTTTGTTAATGCTCCTCCAGAGTTTTTCAGGGGGTAAAAGTAACATCAGTGGAGGGTATTATTTTAAATAAATTTTAATTGAGAATTTGTTGCATTTTCAGCAAATTTTAAAGCATTTTTAGGTTTTACAGAGATTTTAACCTTTAAACAAAAGATCTTTAAAAAAACAACAGGTGAATATAAGTGAGTTTAACAAAGAAACATTTCGAATAGATCTGAATGTAAGAACTACAGGAACTGTTTCAGAAATAAAACATACTACCTTGACGTGACGTTTATTTCTTAACCTTGTTGAGCTGGTTTTGTTCAGCTTAATTTACTGTTCAAAGGCATTATCTATTGGTTATGCCAGTGGGTATATGATTGAATTTAGGGAACAGGGTTGACACAGCAGGGCTAGTCCTGCGTATTTTTTCTTAAATATTTCCCAATTGTGTTTTTCATTATTTCTTTTCAATATATAACTTTTATAACAAATTATTAGCTTTGATCTTGTAGTTTAAAATTGCAGGGAACTGGGGTAATCTTTTACTGAGCTGGATCTTAGAGAAAATGAATATTTAAATTTTAAAGTTTGCACATTTCATCTTTGTCCTAACATGAGTGCTTGTAATGAATAAATAACAAAAAATAAAAAGCCAAAAACTACCTTTATCCATACATGAAATTATAGATGAGGCATACAAATTTCTTTAATGCTTCCCTTCCCTTCCCAAATATCATCTAACTGCCTATTATCTGGTGTCACCTCGTGTATTATAAGTTAATACTGAAAGGACAGAAAGCACTTAAGTTTCACAGAAGCCGTTATGTTTGTGGTCATGGGTCATTCCCTCCTAGTGAGCTCCATCACTGTACACAGAGTGGAGAATAATGCATGTTAATTTTCTTGTACTAAAGATGCCGTGATTTGTAAAAAGTCTGTATCTTGCGGAATGTCTGGGTTAAGAAGCATTACCAATAGGAATGGATCGATAGTTGAATAATGATTTTTTTTATACATAGATATATAAAATGCAGCCAGGAGAACTTAAATTACTTTTCTTTAAAAGTATCTCACCATTTATGTTTTGTTTTTTGTTTTTGTTTTTGTTTTTGTTTTTTTTCAAAGACTGATCTTAGACCAAGTCAAATTCCCATTTATCATTTAGGTATTTTTTGAGGTTAGAGAAATAATTTGTAAATATTTATTTAGACCTTTGATATTTATTGAAGCAATTACTCACAATGGAAGTGAAAGAATCAGGAGAAAAGCCTTTTAAAAAGTTTTCTCCAGGTTTGTCAGGGTCACTCTAAAGAAAAATGTAACTGAACTAAGTCTTCTGTGAAATATCCATCTAATCTTGATGCTGTTGCAGATGGTGGTGACACAAGTTAATTGACAAACTACTGCCAAATGGTGCACAATATTTTGTACAAACTACCCAGTAGCCCCATTTCATACAATGTACCTAAATTATGCAGTAACTGGGCATCATTGTTCCCTCTGTGTTGCTGTGTAATTAGTCACTGTTGCCACGGTTCGTGGCACTGATAGAAATGTCATAACCAAGAACACTTAACCTTCTTTGATTATTTTTCAAGTTTTAAAACTTCGATCCACCCCTATGAGAGCAAGTTATTGTGGAAATATTTTTGGTGTAAAATCATTCCAGAGTATGTAATATTTAACTGATAGCTGCATGAAAGTGAGATTCGTGTTACTTTGGCTTTTTTGTCTCTGTTGACACGGTTGCACATTTCCAAGTTACTACAGCGTGAAAACTGTGTGTTTAAAAAAAAAAAAAAAAAACAAAATTAAAAAAAAGAGATTGTGGCCTGGTTTTGTAAAAGTTTTAGGTAAAATTACAATTGATTGTTTTAGGAATCATTAAAATTTTTCTGCAAATCATAAAGCTATATCAAGGTGTTGAGCTTAGCCACTATGCACATTGTAATTATTCATTGTGGCTGTCCAGTTCTATGATGCATTCTGGCATTTTGTAAGCTGCTCTGACTAGCAATATATAGATTCATTTAATGTGTTAACATTGGTTAATAAATGTATTTAAAAAAAAAAAAGACTGGCTGTAATAAATTGTTGATTTAGTCCAGTCCCCTGTAGGACACACAACACAGCTGTATCTAAATGTCAATCATACAGTATGAGTCATTCATTGGTGACTATATAGAACTAGTGTTTTAAACATAATTAATTGACTTAAACATTTAAATGTAATCCACTTTCACCAGTTCTCAGAAAGACTGTCATTTTAAAAGGAGAGAATGACTATTACATTATCTGTTGTATATCAGCCTAAAGAACTTTACTATTCAGAACTGAACAGATTCTTAGTTGGAAATCAGTGAATTTTATCTTCTGCTCTTTTTGTTTACTTGTTGGTATGGTAGCCAGGCATTAGTATACCATTACCAGGTTTTAGCACCAGCACTTGGCACACTATCAGGTTTTCCTCATTCATGTTGAATGTATGTTACAGCTGGAATCGGATGGATTACACCTAAAGTCCAAGTTATTATAGACTTCTAAAGTTTCCAACAGTCGTAGTATATTCACCCTCATGTTGTCCTTGTTTTGCTAGGTTTAGTTTTCTAAGCAACAGTCTTACCCATCTGCATTTTAAAATCTTCCCTGAAACACCAGCTGTGATTCTAGACCTTCCTCAGAATTGTGTGAGGCGAGTCTTTAGGTGAGAAGGTAAGATACTGGTAAGTGCTTGCTGCCCACATTGGAGTGCTTTGGCTCTATACCGAGCTGTGGCCTCTAACTCCGCAGCCCCTGTGAGGCAGCAATGATGGCTCAAGTATTTGGTTCTGCCACCCACATGGGAAATCGAGATTGAGTTCTTGGGGCCCCTGGCCCCTGAACCAGTGTATGGGAACACATGGCAGCTCACTTGCTCTTGATCTCTTCTGCATCTACCTCTCAAATCATGGGTTTGAAAGTTACTAGAATGGTATTCTAAAAGTGTTTTCAAATAACGTGTTTAAACTGACAAGTCAGATTCATATCTACATGAATATCACTGAAAACAGTCATTGAACCAAGTGAAATGAAGGTAGGGAGATGAGGTGTGAACAAGTCAGTGAAGTAACCGTATCACTTGTGTAATTGGAGTCAGATCAGATTGAATTAGTGAAACAAGGGAATCAGAATAAAAAGCAATTTTCCACTTTGGGGTATTAAAGAAATAGTCGTATGGGAGAGATCCTTTAACAAAGAAAGATTTTAATACAGCAAAGTGACAACCTTGATCTGGTTACTCAAGATAGGTGTAGACAGATAAATTTAGAAAGATTAAACAACTTGTACAAACCTGTTGATCGGCAAGAAGCAGAGCTGGGTCTCAAATTCAGATTTGGTTGTAGCGCCCATTTTCTTAATCTTTCTGCTGGGCCGAATACACACATAGAAAACTCCTCAATAAACGTTTGAAATTAGTGTCATCAAATTCAGTACATGTAAAATCCAGTCTGGCATCTTTCCCTTGCTTGCTCTATAGTTCACGTGATGCCAGTCAGTTCAGGGCAACGCTAAGCTCATTATTCAGACTGTGCTAACAAGCTGAGAGGAGCTTCCTTCGCCTTCGGTCTCTCAGTCATTTTCCGGCTTTTGATGTCAGGATCACCAATCGGGCTTCACTAAAACATCACTGGACCCACTTCCCAGCAGATACATTGCTAACAAGTCTTCAAGTGCTGTTCCTTTGAGAACTAATGCTTTAGTAATAGGAAAATAAATTCAATGAGCCCTTCCACAGAATATGCCCAGAACGTTCTATGGATTCCTAGAGCCCAGAATCCTCTGGACTATCTTGTTAAGTGTGTGATGCAGTAGGTCCAGTGAAGTTAAAACATGGTAGGGAAAAAATGGAGGTCTGCTACAGTAATCGAGATCAAGCCTGACAAACTTGCAGGCACATCGTCTCAGGACCTAGCTAAAATGCAGACTGGCAGTGTGCGTCTGAGGTGGGTGGGGCTGGTGAGTCTCATTTCTCATAAACTTCCGGTGACAGTGCTGCTGCTCAGAGACCACACTTGAGAGGCAAGATCTGAAAGCTTTAAAGTCACAAAACATGGAGTACTAGTGCACTAAATCATAAACAAAGCAATGCTGCTAAAAGACGAGAGGCCGGCGCCGTGGCTCACTTGGTTAATCTTCCATCTGCAGCGCCGGCATCCCATATGGGTGCCGGGTTCTAGTCCCAATTGTTCCTCTTCCAGTCCAGCTCTCTGCTGTGGCCTGGGAGGGCAGTGGAGGATGGCCCAAGTACTTGGGCCCCTGCACCCATGTGGGAGACCAGGAGGAAGCACCTGACTCCTGGCTTCAGATCGGCGCAGTGCCAGCCGTAGTGGTCATTTGGGGGGTGAACCAATGGAAGGAAGACCTTTCTCTTTCTCTCTACTGTCTCTATCTCTACTTGTCAAGTAAATTTAAAAAAATTTTTAAATATATATATAATGAAAGGCATGTAACTAAATTTTCTAATGGCCACATTAAAAAAGTAGGTGAAATGAATGTTAATAGTATAACTGCTCCATTTCAATATGTAATTCATGTAAAATTATTCCTCAGCTTTTAACAGATTATTTATTTGAAAAGAGTTACACAGAGAGACAGAGATCTTTCATCTGCCGGTTCATACCCTCAAGTAGCCAGAATTTGAGGCCTGGGCCAAGAGAAAGCCAAGAGCTAGGAGCTTCACCCTGGTCTCCCATATGGGCAGCAGGGGCCCAAACACTTGAGCCACCCTCCGCTGTTTTTCTCAGGCCATTAACAGGGAGTTGGATTGCAAGTGGAGCAGCTGGGACACGAACCAGTGCACATATGGAATGCCAGCATTGCAGGCAGCTGCTTAACTTCCTGCACTACAACGCTGGTCTGTAAAAATTCTAGTGTTGTACTACCTCTTCAAAACCCAGTACGTATTTTATGCTTTCTCCCCTTATATGGTCACACTCATTCACATGTGAGTGAAAGAGCAACCTAAAAACAAGACCCTATCAGTGTTGTACCTCCACTAGTTATTCACAAAGCAAACATAATAGCTTGCACAGTAGCTAGGAGCTGGGGGTAAAGGAGGGAGTTCTTGGCAGAATTTGAGCCACCTTGAAGGTAAGCCATAAGTCTATTTCAGTCTCATCTAGTCAAGGTGTTCTACACCAACAATTTCAATTACACAGCCCTGAAGAGGGACGCCCCCCCAAGTACCCTGATTTTAGAAGGTAATTCGAGAACCTTAGTTTAGTCCAACTCCTTAATCTTTTTTTTAAAGATTTATTTATTTATTTGAAAGAGTTACACAGAAAGAGGAGATGCAGAGAGAGAGAGAGGTCTTCTATCTACTGGTTCTCTCCCCAACTGGCTGCATCGGCTGGAGCTGCACCAATCCAAAGCCAAGAGCCAGGAGCTGCTTCTGGGTCTCCCACATGGGTGCAGAGGCCAAGGACTTGAGCCATCTTCTACTGCCTTCCCAGGCCATAGCAGAGAGCTGGATTGGAAGAAGAGCAGACAGGACTTGAACTGCCACCAACATGGAATGCCGGCACTGCAGGTGGGGGCTTTACCTTCTACACCACAGCGCTGGCCCCCTTAATCTCATACTGGAGAGAGGAACAGACCCAGAGCTGATCAAAGCCATATAGAGTGTTAACATAATGTCTCCTCTCCCACAGTCCTTTGCAGACTGCAGATGGCTTAATAAAGTTTTGCAGTGGTAGGGAGACAACCCCTACTCTCCAGGAACAAGGCCAAGTGGAACAGCCAAAGATGGGAGAAAAAATGCTAAGGAAGTTTAGCAGACAGACAAATTGTCACTCAGCTTATTCATTGAAATGAAACATAGTTAAGCTCCTACAGCATCTGTGTTGGGTGCTGAGTATAAAATAATGAGTGGGGCCGGCACTGTGGCGTGGTGGGTAAAGCTGCTGCCTGCAGCGCCTGCATCCCATATGGGCACCAGTTCAAGTCCCAGCTGCTCCACTTCCGATCCAGCTCTCTGCTACGGCCTGGGAAAGCAGTGGAAGATGGCTCAAGTCCTTGGGCCCTTGCACCCGCATGGGAGACCCTGAAGAAGCTCCTGGCTCCTGGCTTCGGATCAGCACAGCTCCAGCCATTGCAGCCAACTGGGGGAGTGAACAAGTGGATGGAAGACCTCTCTCTCTCTGCCTCTCCTCTCTCTAACTCTGCCTTTCAAGTAAATCTTTTAGATAAATCTTTAAAATAAAATAATGAGCAGAACAGACATTTCCTATCAGCATACCAATGGAAAAAACATAACTTTCTAGTTGCAAACTAGGATTGGGTGCACTGAGGGAAGAATGCAGGACTATAGGATGCAGAGAGAGCAGAAGCTCTTGGCAGGCGAAGTCATCAGGAAAGGCTGAATCGAATCTTGAAAGCTGAGCTGGGGTGAGCCGCAGAAGAGAAAGGAACCATATATTTTGGATGATTTATTTATGTCCTTTATATTTCTATGGTGAATGTCATTTTTAAAAAAAATAAATTGCAGGGGCTGGCGCTATGGCTCAGTAGGTTAATCCTCCACCTGCAGCACAGGCATCCCATATGGGCGTCGGTTCTAGTCCCAGCTGCTCCTCTTCCAATCCAGCTCTCTGCTGTGGCCTGAGAAAGCAGTAGAAGAGGGCCCAAGTGCTTTTGCCCCTGTACTCGTGTGGGAGACCCAAAAGAAGCTCCTGGCTCTGGATCGGCACAGCTCTAGCCATTGTGGCCAGTTGGGGAGTGAACCAGCAGATGGAAGACGTCTCTCTCTCTCTCTCTCTGTACTCTTTCAAATAAATAAAATCTTTAAAAATAATAATAAAAATTTTCAGAAGTTTTAGATTTACAAAACAAAAATTGTGAAGTAGTACAAACAATCCTCATATCCCCCAAAACCAGCTTCCCCTATTATTAACGTACTTGTTTATATATGTTAAGATATAGTATGTTTGTCACAATGGACCACTCAGCTTTGCCTCCTTTTAACATCTTGTATTTATCGCAATTAATGAACCATTCACCCCTCTTTGGCTCTTCTCTTCAGCCTTGTTCCTGGAGAGTAGCAGCAATTTCTTATCACTGCAAAAAAAATTTTTTTTCCTAAACTCCCTCTATATTCCCTCACCTGACTTCCTAGCTTCTAGTAATCATTATTGTGTTCAGGATTTTTTTTTTTTTTTGACAGGCAGAGTGGACAGTGAGAGAGAGAGAGACAGAGAGAAAGGTCTTCCTTTGCTGTTGGTTCACCCTCCAATGGCCGCCGCGGCCGGCGCGCTGCGGCCGGTGCACCGTGCTGATCTGATGGCAGGAGCCAGGAGCCAGGTGCTTTTCCTGGTCTCCCATGGGGTGCAGGGCCCAAGAACTTGAGCCATCCTCCACTGCACTCCCTGGCCACAGCAGAGGGCTGGCCTGGAAGAGGGGCAACCTGGACAGAATCCAGCGCCCCGACCGGGACTAGAACCCGGTGTGCCGGCGCCGCTAGGCGGAGGATTAGCCTAGTGAGCCGCGGCGCCGGCCGTGTTCAGGATTTTTTTAAGCTCCCATATATAAGGGAGAAATGCAGTATTTGTCTGTGTCTGGCTCATTTCACTTACCATGATATCCACAAGTTCCATCCATTTTGTTGCAAATTATAGAATTCATGCTTTTTTATGGCTCAATGGTATTCCACTGTGCATTTATATCAAATTTCCTTATCCATTGATCTGATGATGAACCCCTTGGTTGGTTCCACATCTTGGCTATTGTGAACACTGCTGCCATAAAAAGGGTGGGGCAAATGTCTCGGATACAATGATTGTATGCTTTTTGAATAGATACCCAGTGGGGGGCAGTTGCTGGATCATATGGCGATTCTATTTCTAGCTTTCTAAGAAATCTCCCGACTGTTTACATAGTGGCTGTACTTATTTATATCCCCCAAAACAATGCATAACAGTTTCTCCACATCCTGGCCAGGATTTGTTACTTTCTTTTTGATAGTAGCCATTCTGACAACTAGTTTTTTAAGTTTATTACATGTGCTGGATATTAATCCTTTGTCAGAGAAATAACTTGCAAATATTTTCTCCCACTCTTTTGGATGTGGCTTCGCCCTACTGATTGCTTCCTCTGCTGTGCATAATCCCAACTTGTTTTGCTTTTAGTGCCCGTATTTTGGAGGTCTTATCCAGGAAATCACTACCTACCCCAATGTCGTAAAGTGTGCTGTCATTGCTTATAAAATTACCAGGCGGAAGTTATGGAAGAAAAGCCAAAGGCTTGGCTGGAGGGGTCTGTAGTGTTGAGCATGCAGGGAGCTAGCGCCAGACTGGACATGAATAATGTAGGCAACAGGGAGAGGGAATGAGGGCGACGGCACGAGACGCACTCGGGGATCGTGGTACACAGATAGCAGCAGACAAGGCCGGGAGGCACAAAAACGTAGACCAAGAAGTGAAGGTGGGGAGAGGAGTGTGTGCTCTTGGAAAATGGACTAGTGAAAGCAAGAAGTTAAGAGACTGAGGGAAATCATGTTTAATACTAGAAGATACAGCTTTCTCTGCGGAATCACCATGGCGGCCGGGACCCTGTACACATACCCTGAAAACTGGAGGGCCTTTAAGGCCCTCATCGCTGCTCAGTACAGCGGGGCTCAGGTCAGCGTGCTCTCCGCACCCCCCCCCCACTTCCACTTCAGCCAGACCAACCGAACCCCTGAATTTCTCCGCAAATTCCCTGCTGGCAAGGTTCCAGCATTTGAAGGTGATGATGGATTCTGTGTGTTTGAGAGCAACGCCATTGCCTACTATGTGAGCAATGAGGAGCTGCGGGGAAGTACTCCAGAGGCGGCCACCCAGATGGTGCAGTGGGTGAGCTTTGCCGATAGTGACATAGTGCCCCCAGCCAGCACTTGGGTGTTCCCCACCTTGGGCATCATGCATCACAACAAGCAGGCCACTGAGAATGCAAAGGAAGAGGTGAAGCGGATTCTGGGGCTGCTGGATGCTCACTTGAAGACGAGGACTTTCCTGGTGGGCGAGCGAGTGACACTGGCTGACATCACAGTTGTCTGCACCCTTTTGTGGCTCTATAAACAGGTCTTGGAACCTTCTTTCTGCCAGGCTTTTCCGAATACCAACCGCTGGTTCCTCCCCTGCATGAATCAACCCCAGTTTCGGGCTGTCTTGGGGGAGGTGAAACTGTGTGAGAAGATGGCCCAGTTTGATGCTAAAAAGTTTGCAGAGAGCCAGCCTAAAAAGGACACTCCACGGAAAGAGAAAGGCTCACGGGAGGAGAAGCAGAAGCCCCAGGCTGAGCGGAAAGAGGAGAAAAAGGCAGCTGCCCCAGCTCCTGAGGAAGAGATGGACGAATGCGAGCAGGCACTGGCTGCTGAGCCCAAGGCAAAGGACCCCTTTGCCCACCTGCCCAAAAGTACCTTTGTGTTGGATGAGTTTAAGCGCAAGTACTCCAATGAGGACACTCTCTCTGTGGTGCTGCCATATTTTGGGGAGCACTTTGACAAGGATGGCTGGTCTTTGTGGTATGCTGAGTACTGAAGAGCTCACGCAGACTTTCATGAGTTGCAACCTCATCACTGGAATGTTCCAGCGGTTGGGTAAGCTGAGGAAGAATGCCTTTGCCAGTGTCATCCTCTTTGGAACCAACAATAGCAGCTCCATTTCTGGGATCTGGGTCTTCCGAGGCCAAGAGCTTGCCTTTCCGCTGAGTCCAGATTGGCAGGTGGACTACGAGTCGTATACGTGGAGGAAACTGGATCCAAGCAGCGAGGAAACCCAGACGCTGGTTCGAGAGTACTTTACCTGGGAGGGGGCCTTCCAGCATGTAGGCAAAGCCTTCAATCAGGGCAAGGTCTTCGAGTGAATGCCTCTTGCCATCGCCTAGCTGCCTGCACCTGTCCTTCAGGGAGATGGGGGTCATTAAAGGAAACTGAACATTGAAAAAAAAAATACTAGAAGATACAGATATTTGTATCTGTTTTGGGTATGGCAAGATTCGTCTCCCTAAAATGCATGCCACTATAAAAACTCTGATGTCTTCATGTTCATGGTTGATGGATTAAGGGTGGAGATTTGGTTTAATGACAGCACCTGAGAGGCGGGGCCGGTGGGATGTCATTGGGAGGGTGTGCCCTCGGAGGGTGGTACTTGCAAGAGGGTTGATTATTATTCAAGTTCGAGTTTGGCTTCTCTCTCTCTCTCTCTCTCTCTCTCTCCGGTCTCCACAGATACCAGCCTATGCTGCCACTTGATCCTGTGCTGTAATCTCCAAGCTGTGAGCTGAAATAAACTTTTTCTTTCCCAAAGATCTCAGGTATTTTAGTTAAACTAACAAAAAGTGGACTCACACAAATCCAACTAGAGGGGCCCCTGGAGAGAGAAAAATGCTGCTAGGCTTCTATAACACTGGAATTATTTTAATTAATTAATTTTATTTGAAAGGGAGGGAGAGAGAGAGATCTTCCATCTATTGGTTCACCCTCCCTCCCCCAAATAGTTGCAATGGCTGGGGCAGGGCCAGACCAAAGTCAGCAGCTTTACCTAGGTCTTCCCCTGTGGGTGTCAGGGGTCCAAAGGCCTGGGCCATTCTCCGCTGCTCTCCCAGGCACATGAGCAGGGAGCTGGATTGGAAGTGTAGCAGCCGGGACTTGAACCGGCACCCATATGGGATACTGGTGGCTTTACCCTCTGCGTCACAACACCAGCCCGTGTAGGGAGGCTTTCAGAATCCCAGAAAAGGGTCCTCCCTCAGTGACCTCTTTGGTAGGGTCAGGCCAATGTACCTCTCAGTTCATGGAGACCCAAGAGGGCTGGAGCCTGGCTCAGATCTGGTTTCCTCTCTGTCCGTGCGCACAGCTCCTGTCTGGGGCTGAGCCCCCTAGCTTGCTCTTCTTCCACTGGACTTGCTGGGTGATGCTCTCTCACTTCAGTCCTGGTGTGGGCTGAGGGGACATCTTCCTTCCACACCTGTGAGGGATGTATCTTCTTCGTCCTGGTCCCGGGGGTGGGGTGGGTACACACTCTCCCTGGAGCCCGCAGCCACTCAGCTATGTCTGTTTTGTGGCTGTTCCTTATTCTTAGATGTCTTGGGCTGGACAGGAACAATGAGAACAATTAAGAACCTGCAAGAAAGGATGAAGGAAGGAATAGAAGAAGTATTTCCAAGCTGTAGAAATAGCCGGCACTGTGGCACAGCATGTAAAGCTGTGGCTTGCAGAGTCAGTATGCCATATGGGTACCAGTTTGAATCCCGGCTGCTCCATTTCCGATCCAGCTTCCCACTGATGAGCCTGAGAAGGCAGTGGAAGACGGCTCAAGTCCTTGGGCCCCTGCACCCAGGTGGGAGACCCGGAAGAAGTTCCTGGCTCCTGGCTTCGGCCTGACTTAGCACCTGTTGCTGTGGCCATTTGGGGAGTGAACCAGCGGATGGAAGATCTTTCTCTCTCTGTCTCTCCTTCTCTCTCTTCACTCTGCCTTTCAAATAAATAAATAAATCTTTTTAAAAAATGAAAGAAATCACCTAAATGTCTACCAGTGCATGAATGGAGAAAGAAAATGCAGTATATACGTAAAGTGAAATCTTCTTCAGTTTCAAAAGAAGGCAGTCATGTAATAGTGACAACACGGATACACTTTAAAGATTTGGAGAAGGCAATTTAGAATTAAACTGACGTAAGACAGATGAATAGAAGGCCAGCAGATAAATGTACACAAGTTTTAATAACACAGGAGGGGCCGGCACTGTAGCTCACCTGGTTAAAGCCGCTGCCTTCAGTGCCGGCATCCCTTATGGGCGCAAGTTTGAGTCCCAGCTGCTCCACTTCCAATCCAGCTCTCTGCTATGGCCTGGGAAAGCAGTGGAAGATGGCCCAAGTCCTTGGGTCCCTGCACCCATGTGGGAGACTGGGAAGAAGCTCCTGGCTCCTGGCTTTGGATTGGCTCAGCTCTGGCCATTTCGGTCTTTTAGGGAGTAAACCAGCAGATGGAAGACCTCTCTCTCTGTCTCTACCTCTCTCTGTAACTCTTTCAAGTAAATAAAAACTAAATCTTTACACACACACACACACATACACACACACACAGAGGAGCCTTCATAAGAGAATAAAACCCCAAAGAACAGGCAACATCTAAAGGCTTTTATAGTAGGACAGAGAGGCAACTGTGGAAGAGCAGCTTAAACTATTCGAGGAGACCAACAAAAAGGCAGGTTGTTTAAAAACGAGGTCTAATCCAAGACTCGCACTGAATGGTGTTTCTTTCCCCCTCGGCGTTTTTCACGTGCGAGGTTTTCTCCTGTGTTCTCAGGGGTCCGCTGTTTGATCTTCAAGCCAAAGTGCCGTATGTCGGGGTAGGCGTGGAGGCTGTCTTTCCAGGATACCAGGCTCAGTGAAGGAAATCAGCCACAGATGGGCAAATACTACAAAATCTCACTGCCGTGCGGGATCTAAAATAGTCACACTCACAGAGTCAGAGAGTAGCACTGTCACCGACTGGTGGGAGGGGAGTTGCTGATGCGTGATGGACAAGTTCTGGAGATTCCGCTGTGCTAACAACTCTGTCTTACATACGGAAAGAACTGTTACGAGGATCGGTCTCGGGGCCGGTGCTGTGGTGCTCTGGGTTAAGGCACCATCTGCTGCGCCGGCATCCCGTACAACCACAGGTTCGTGTCCCGGCTGCTCCTCTTCCAATCCAGCTGCCTGCTAATGGCCTGGGAAAAGCAGCAGAGGGTGGCCCAAGTGCTTGAGGTCCTCTATTTGATGATAGCAGGAGATGACTTAATAACACTGACTCAAACATGAGCTGGAGAGACCTCAGATGATGCAGTTTTGTGCTGCGATGGAATTTGGAACCAGGATGAGAGACAGACTCAAACATGGACTAACATAAAAGGGTTTACTCAGGCATCACCGATTTTGCTTGAATGCACATGGAATTTCCAAAGATTTTTTAAGCTCATTTCAGCTCATTTCCTCCCCTGAAGCCACTACCTCTTATCTTGTGGTGAATAGAGAGCCAAGTGGCCACCCACTAGACAGAGTCCAGTACAATGGCCTTGGCCCACAGGGGTCTCCCAAGGCTCCTCAGAGGCAGGAAGTAAATGATGTACAGCACATTTACTGTGCGAAGAAAATTATCTCCATTTTGCTACCGTGAAAAGAATATTCTCAGTGCCAGAGCCGGATCCCATCAACTAGATAACCGCCGAGACGGAGGCACCCCGGGGCCTCAGAGGCGGAGCTGCCGAGACAGCAGGCTAAGATGTGTTCTGTAGCCAGCAGCGGGCTCTGAAAACACCAGCTTGGGCTGTGACTGACAGTGTTGTGTGGCACCAGCGCTGTGGCATAGGGGTAAAGCCGCTGCCTGCAGTGCCGGCATCCCTTATGGGCACCAGTTCTAGTCCCGGCTACTCCTCTTTCGATCCAGCTCTCTGCTATGGCCTGGGAAAGCAGTGGAGGATGGCCCAAGTCCTTGGGCCCCTGCCCCGACGTGGGAGACCCAGAAGAAGCTCCTGGCTCCTGGCTTTGGATTGGTGCAGCTCCAGCCGTTGTGGTCATCTGGGGAGTGAACCAGCAGATGGAGGACCTCTCTCTCTCTCTCTCTCTCTGCCTCTCCTTCTCTCTGTGTGATTCTGCCTTTCAAATAAATAAATAAATCTTTTTTTTAAAGTGTTGTGTGGCCACCACAGGCCATCGTGACAAAGCCTTCCAAACCTTCTTCAGCCACTTGCATAAAATGTCCATACCCTATTTCTCACAGTCTTCCTGGACTTGAAGGTGAATGACCAGGAGGGCCATGAACTGTGGTTCTTTAGGGGTCTGTGGCTGCTTCGTCTGGGCCTGAGTCCCTGGTACTCAGGTGGGCAGTGGGTTGTTGGTGTAGAAGTCAGATCATTCAGAATATTCTAGAAGCAAGTTCAGTCTCACATTAAGTAAACAGTCTCTTTTGCTTCTCAGATTCTGTTTCCAAATCCTTGGGAACAACAACAACAAAAGAGCAAGTTGTGAGTTTCCCATCAGTGTTCTGTATAGGATGAGGAGGCCGTCTCCCATGGCAACCCAGTGGGATCCTGAGGTTGCCTGCTGCCATTTCCAGTTATGTCTGTTTTTGAGCCTGAGCCACGCCCTCTCTTGGATGCTCCACTCAGTCTCTGATCCACTCCTGGAACAAAGGTGATCTTCAGAATGGGTGCTCAGATCTTTAAAAGCACGGATCTATGAAATAAGCATTCTGGCACCATTTACTGTACATCTGTAAATGGCTCAGATTCTAGTCCCTGCCTGTGATGGAGTACAAGAGTAAGACTTCTCATAAGAAGATCCCTGGAAGATACTCTCCCAAGGCTTGGCGAGAGTACAGGCCCCGGCATGCCTCGGTCTCGGCGGTTCTCTATTTGATGGGATCCGGCTCTGGGACTTTACATGGTAGCAAATTTGAGATGCTTCTCTTTGCATTCTGTTCTCTCCCAAACATGCAATGGATGAATTACAGAGGCCCCAATCATCTTGATGTCTGGCCTATACTCCGCCCCCCCTCCCCCCTTTTTAGATTTATTTATTTATTTGAAAGTCAAATAAACACACACACACACACAGAGAGAGAGAGAGAGAGAGAGAAAGAGAGAGAGAGAGAGAGAGAGAGAGAGAGAGAGAGGTCTTCCATCTGATGGTTCACTTCCCAACTGGCTGCAAAAGCCGGAGCTGCACCGATCTGAAGCCAGGAGCCAGGAGCTTCTGCTGGGTCTCCCATGCCGGTGCAGGGGCCCAAGGACTTGGGCCACCTTCTAATGTTTTCCAGGCCACAGCAGAGAGTTGGATTGGAAAAGGAGCATCTGGGACTCGAACCGGTGCCCATATGGGATGCCAGCACTGCAGGTGGCAGCTTTGCCCGCTACACCACAGTACCAGCCTCTGCTTTATACTTTCATTCTTCCTACTTTCAATTTCTATAAATTTATCACTTTGTGAGTATTTCTAATATGCTGTTACATTTTTTTTTTTTTTTGACAGGCAGAGTGGACAGTGAGAGAGAGAGACAGAGAGAAAGGTCTTCCTTTGCCGTTGGTTCACAAACCAATGGCCACCGCGGCTGGCACACTGCGGCCGGTGCACTGCGCTGATCCGATGGCAGGAGCCAGGTGCTTCTCCTGGTCTCCCATGGCGTGCAGGGTCCAAGCACTTGGGCCATCCTCCACTGCACTCCCAGGCCACAGCAGAGAGCTGGCCTGGAAGAGGGGCAACCGGGACAGAATCCGGCGCCCCAACCGGGACTAGAACCCGGTGTGCCGGCACCACAAGGCGGAGGATTAGCCCAGTGAGCCGCGGCGCCAGCCAGTGCTGTTATCTTGTGAATAAATTATGTGTTCACGAGCGCCATCATTTATTTCTCTTTTCCCCTTTCCATCCTTTATCGCCTTTCTGTTATTTCCAGTCATTTGTCAAATCATAAGGACCTTTAAGAACAAACTACAGGTTATTATAACTAACACCTTTGACGACCAAAATCTTGGTAAGCTGGAAGGATTTATCAGCATCTTCTGGATTATAAAAATGAGGTCCATCATATTTCTAGTTCTCCTATTTCCCAGCCCACCGCCTGCCACCAGAAGGGTTCTGAGCTCCTCCTTCATGGAAACATGTGGTTCTACTTGTCCTTGAAGAGGTCTACAGAAGCCCTTTGAAGAGCTCGCCGAATGCCAGGCTTTGTGGAGGGCATGCAGAGAAAATCTGCGCCATTCCCCAGTAACTCATCTAGGGGGAGCTGGACAAGTTCAGAGAGAGCTCCCACAAGCCAGTGTCACACCAAGAGCAAGCGATACAGACTGAAGTGAGATGGTCCCTCCTCCGTACCCCCAAGCAGTAGGAACCAGCTCCTCCAAAACACTGCATTCTTTCTTCCCACCTTACCATCTCACAGGTCATTCTACACCCCCATCCTCCACACCATGCTGTGTGAGCGAACTTCCTCAGGTGCTTTACCTCTGCCTTCTTGATCCTTCCTTTCCTGGTGTGTAGAAGTTATGTCCCCAGGCCGGCGCTGCGGCTCACTAGGCTAATCCTCCACCTTGCAGCGCTGGCACACCGGGTTCTAGTCCCGGTCGGGGCGCCCGATTCTGTCCCGGTTGCCCCTCTTCCAGACCAGCTCTCTGCTGTGGCCAGGGAGTGCAGTGGAGGATGGCCCAAGTGCTTGGGCCCTGCACCCCATGGGAGACCAGGAGAAGCACCTGGCTCCTGCCATCGGATCAGCGCGGTGTGCCAGCCACAGCGCGCCAGCCGCGGTGGCCATTGGAGGGTGAACCAACGGCAAAAGGAAGACCTTTCTCTCTGTCTCTCTCTCTCACTGTCCACTCTGCCTGTCAAAAAAAAAAAAAAAAAGTTATGTCCCCAGATAGCTGGTACAGTTCAAAAACCAAAGTCTCAGGGCCAGCGCCATGGCACCCTAGGTTAATCCTCCACCTGTGGTGCCGGTGTACGATATGGGCGCTGGTTCTAGTCCTGGTTGCTCCTCTTCCTGTCCAGCTCTCTGCTGTGGCCTGGAGTACAGTGGAGGATGGCACAGGTGTTTGGCCCCTGCACCCGCATGGGAGACCAGGAGAAGCACCTGGCTCCTGCCTTCGGATCAGTGCAGCTCAGGCCATTGCAGCCATTTAGGGAGTGAACCAATGGAAGGAAGACCTTTCTCTCTCTCTCTCTCTCTCACTCTCTCTCTCTCTCTCTCTCTCACTGTCTGTAACTCTGTCAAATAAATTTTTTAAAAATCTTTTTAAAAAAAGTCTCTGAAGCAGTGACAAAAGCTTGCTGTCTCTTCCTATGTCCGCTGTGAACACCAGTTCAAAATGGGGTGCAACTGACCACAGTGAAGAGACCAATACAAACCGACTCTACCTGGGAAAGTTTGAGTTTCAGTTTTAGCGCTGGGGAAGGAGGGAAGTTAGGAGTGGGTTTGGGGTGTGCGGAGTTGGAGCATCGCTAGGCTTCCCAAACAAGTCAGGGTGAGCTGGTCATGTCAACTATCCACAGATGCCCACACAGAGACGAGAGCACCTTAGCACGAGAACCAATTCCAATCACCTGCTAACGTATCAGACAAGTTTTGCTCCGTTATTTTGTTTATAGAATTAACCTTAACGACTACAAAAAGAACACGAAGAGGTAGCGACAGAATTTAGAAGGCTTGAGCACCATGTGCCCGTCTCAGGGAAGCAAAGCTGCCACCAGCTGAAGCCCTTAGTCTGAAGAGAGGTAACTCAGGCCCGGCAGGGTCCCAGGCATGACCTTCTGGGATACGGTAGAAAATCAAATGTTAACATGTCAGTCGGGACTGCAAGTCCTACTTGGAAGGCGTAGTCACAGCAGATGTGGCTGTTAGGGAATGACCCTCTTCTCCAGGAACGTCCCTCCAAAGACACAAGCTCTGCTTTTGTCCAGGCAGACAGACACCCCAATCCCAGTAAGCTGAGATGTCCCAGAGGAGTCGTAAGTCAGAGCGATACTGGACCAGCCATCCACGCGACTACTGATTATGTTGCAAGAACTCACGTCTTGTATTAGAGGCTGTGGAGGATGTAGAATACAACATCACCATGGAAAATTCTACATTCATACACAAAAGTGCTTGAATGCGCTTGGACATGCGTGCACTCACTCGCGTGAGCCTGATCTCTTGGTTACCTTGTTTGTATCTGACCAGTCATGGCGGTGGGGGCTGCCAGCGGAGAAACTGGGGCCCGTGAGGAAGCACCCCTTCCTTGCAATATTCTGTTTACGCTGATGGAGCCAGGTGGTTCTCACACCACGTTTCACACACACAAAGCATTGGCCCGCAGTCAGCGTGGCATAGGCCTGAGGACAGCTGAGGCTAGGGGAGTTCTAATACCAAGGCACTTAGGCTAAACCTGATGGGCCACGTGCAGACTGGAGTTCCATTGATTTTTATGTTTATAAACATTTGCCTTTTTATGGTTATTAGACTGAAGGTCGGTTAGCCTGCTTTCCAAACGACAAGACTGTAAGAATTCTCAAAGCTTGGGTGAAAGACAAAGCTTTTGCTTAGTCAAATAAAATAAAATAAAATAAAATAAAATAAAATAAAATAAAATAAAATAAAATAAAGAGAATTCGGGCTGCAACAGTCAAACAGCACGACTTCCTGCCACGCTGAGGTTTCCTGGGATAGCGCTAACACGAAGAGTTTGCACACAGGACTCATGTCTGCCATCTGTTCCAAAAAAAGAGTGACCAATAATCTGTACACTTGCAGCAAAATGTGAACAAATATATTTAGATATATTTAAAAGAATTAAAAAAACATTTCACAAAACATTTGTTGCCATAGGAATTATTTTTAGCAATAAATGCCCACATCAAAATTTAAACATTGTCCAAAGTATGATCATCTGTACTAAGTTATGCCACAAATCATGTAAACAGAGTCAGGTACATTTCCCTGTAGGAGTCGTTTCCTTCCTGGGACTGAAGGTGTCCCAGGCCTTTTTTTTTGTTTTTATTATTTTTTTTTGTTTTTTTGTTTTTTGTTTTCCAGGGTACCAATTAAGAAACTGCCATTTTCAGAGCAACAAAAATAAAAGCTTTTATTTGTTCATTTGAATATAAAACAGGCGTTATCACAGATGTACAAAGCGTACTGGTGGTTTAACATACAAGAAGGTTGCTGTCCTTTGCACATAAAAATTTTGTTTGAAACTGTGATTGGTTGAGCATCTGAGTTTCTCTAACCAGTCACCACACTCTGAAATAACGCTGCTAACATTCAACTGATAACAGGGACGGTTTCCCTCGGGTAAAGTGTCAAGCAGGGTTAAATATATATATAATAAACAAGCACCATGAGGAACCTGCTCCTGTTTGATTAGGTCTGTGTTTCAATGTTCACTGTTGTACCCTCTGTTCCTGCAAGTTGATTACACGGTTTTGTCTGACTTCAAAAGCACAAGGTCACAAGACAAACAGTTTTTACATTCTCATGAGTGATTTATCTACAGTACAATTGCTAATACAGAACGATCCCTCTTTATTGCTGAAACTGGTGGTACGTCAGTGTCTCCTTTTCTTTTTCTTGCACAACTACGCTTCGATCCCAGCCCACCAACTCTTTTGAGCCTAAACTCTACCATCAGAGATGACAGGACGCAGGAGAGACGGAGCTCACACCTGCACTGCAGCGCCCACCCCCCACACCCCGCCTTGAATGTCAAGTTGATACGGTGAGAGTTAGAAGTTGTGTTTGAAGTGTCATCTGAATTTGTCTTGCTTCCGGCTGTCCGCTGGACCTCGCCAGCTGCCCTGCACTGCGACTGTGTCTCACCATCGGGATCTTCCCTGAAGCCCCCTTGCCCTTAAGCAACGTAGGTGTGTGTGCCAAAGTGCCCTCTGTTCCTGTGTGTTCCTGTGGTGCTCTCTGCCCTCAGGAAGCAGAAGACTGTAGGAATGTGTGGCTGAGGCGTGTAGAGAAATACACACGAGCAATGGAGTCCAACAACAGTGTAAGATCAAATGCTTTGTAGAGATGGGAGGATGCACCATAGGCAGACAAATTTAGAAATCTAAAAACATGTGTCACCTAAAATCTTTTTGCAACAATCAGCCTCGGATCTCGGAAGTCAAACTGAATTCTCTTTTAGCAAGGGGCTTACTGCTGGCTGGTCACCAAGGCAAAGATACTGCCTGCAAAGAAATTAATAATAATAATAAAAACCCCACAGTCTTAGTGGTGCAGACCTAGTACTGAGAGGCACTGCAGGATCATACTGGGGCAGTACTGACGTGATTCCTCTGGGATTGCTGACACCTGCTTCTTGGGTGGATCCAGACAGGCCAGCTCACGGCAACACACAGACGTGCTTGGCAAACCAAAAGGTGTGTGAGGCGGCCATAGCACAGCCCGCAGGTGAGCAAACGACTGCCGGGAGGCCTCGCGCCTCAGCTGGGGGTCTGCTGGGAATCCCCATGGGCGGGGTTTTTGCTCATGGCCACGCTAGGAAACCCCAAAGACCAGGAGTTCCCCCAGAGTAAGTTGGGCATAAAGACAAGGGGACACCACTTAGGGGAGTCTTGTCCCTTCAAGTCCTACCGGACATTCTGTCCACTCTGCACGGAGGGGCCGACGGAGGGCAACCGGTGCCACCCAGTGCAAACGACCACAGAGCATCGTGGCTCTTCCCACCGAGGACCCCAGAGAGATGACACTAACAAAAAGGCTGAAAGTGTACAACAAATTCTCGCGGCTAACTAAACAGTGCTATTTCTGCCAACCTAAAGCCCCCCTCAGTGTTGTCAGCACATGCTGGAACAAACGCATTCAACTGTTGTCCCCACCAAAAGAAAAAAAAAATAGTGCACATTTCGCTTTAAATTCCTTCGCCATCTTTGAGATGGCAATAACTTCACTTGCTGGCCTCTGGTTCTAGAAGAAACGTTGAGACGGGGCTCCCTGGCGATCCGGGATTGCTCGCAACAGCAAAGTGTATGTGAGTACAGTGGAGGACGCACCATGCAAGTGACAAGCTCTGCATTTAAACTTTAAAATCTCCTTTTTCATTAGTGAATTTATATTTCATATATATATATTTGTTGTGATACTATCCACGCAAGATAATACAACACTTTTTTTATATTAGCAAACATTACAAGACTTTAATATTCTTGAATGTTTTTCTCTTTTATACTTCTAAAGAGATCAAAATAAATTAAACATTTTGTACATAATTACATATTGAGGAAGTTAACTTATTTTATCTTTTTAGTTTAGTACAAAGATATTTGCAAGATAATTGCCGAAATACACCTTATTTATAATTTCTTCTCATTCTATGCTAACCTCAAAGGCCGTATATTAGGCTTTGTTTCTTCAGCACATTTCTGACAAAGAAAGCTGCTAAAATCTAATTGGAAGGTGCTATTTGGAAGGTTTTCTCGTACCTCAATAAACTTTCCTAAAAGGATGAGTTCTAGCAATGGCTTAAATTAGTAACAGATCCATGTCATTAAGATTTCATGACACATTAAAACAGAGAAAACAATTTTTTTGTCACACTACATAAATTGTTTAAAAGAACCCATCAGGAGGGCAGAATATTTTTTTTAATTGCTATTTCGGCTTAACAAAATACCACATTTACGAAGAAAGCACTTATTATCCAATAGTTAAAAAAAAAAGAAAGAAAAGAAAGTTTTTGAAATGAGCTTTTCCAACAAACTGAAGGCAGTATAATCCGAAGTCCTTCTGAGCGAATTCAGTGGTCAGTTCACATTTCATCTCCATGCCAATCGCGACTGCTCTGAGAAGTCGTCCTCGTCCCCTTCCCGTCCCGCCGCGCGAGGCTCCCTTCGGGCGAAACGTGGCCCTCGCGGGGCCGCGTGTTCCGCCGGACACCGAGCAAACGGTTCCCGCCTCCAGAAAGGTCCACGGAAGCCAGAGACGCGAGGCTACATGTTGTAGGCCACGTAGATGGGGTCCAGCTGGTCGGCCAGGAAGCCGTCCCGCAGGTGCATGCGCTGCTTCTCCCCCCGCGAGTTGATGGGGATGACCCCGATGTCCACCACCACCACCACGCCCACAATCAGGTAGTGCTCCTCCAGGACCACGTTGGTCACCAAGGGAACCAGGTCCAAGGCCTCCTGTTCTGACCCGTCCAGCTCAACCACAACCACCAGCAAATTTGTCCAGGTGAACACGGCGCTGCAAGAGAAGAGAGGACGAGTGTGGCACCTGCTGAGAGGGGAGTCTGTGGTGCGGCTCCAGCCTCCCGGAGGCAGCGGGAGATCCGACATCCCTGGTCACCAGCTCCACGGAGCGCACCGTGCACGGCCTCTACCCTCAGAGCGCCCTGCGCCAGCAACTCCCTGCTCAGGGTGTGCGTGTGGCGGCTGCAGGTGCTGCTAGCCCGCCCCTCCCTCATCTGTGGCCCTGCCTGACGGTGGCGCAGGTGCCGTGTGTGCTGAGGGGACAATGGTGGCACAGGGCCAGGCCGTATGGGCTCGTCCTGCTGTGCCAGGCCGGGCCTGTGTCTGTGTTGGTGCCCTTTGCGGTAGGCAAAGGGGGAATGTGAGGAGAAGCGCCCCAGGTCCACGCTCTCAGCCAAGCCGGAAGCAGCCAGGAGGGCATGGCTGTGACCCAGCGATGGTCAGCCCACACGGGCAATTCACCCACAAGGGTTTCACCTGACCTCTTGTGTTGCACAGCGGGAAGAGCACTGCAGTATTCAGTCTGCTCAGTTGGTGGAAGCATCAACCCAGTGCGTTACCTTTAACTAATGCGTGAACTTTCTAATGCTGGCTTGCAGACCTGGGCGGTTAAGGCTTCCGACAGCTCGGGGACCCCCGTGCCCGCAGGACGCAGCTTGCTTGTTTTTAAGTGAACAAACACATCTAAAGCTTTGATAGCTTTGAGTCACTTTTTATATTTTTTTTTTCTTGAAAGAAACATAAAGGCACTGAGCGGGTATGAGGAAGCCCTGAACCTGCCACACTTCAGCCGCCAGCCGGCTCCCCAACACCGAGGACACTGGTGGGGGCGTGACCGTGAACACCTGCTCTTGCTCAGGGGGCACTGGCACCGTGACCGATGCTGCCAGAGATGAAGGCCAAGTCCCAGCTTCCAGGGAGGGTCCAGGACGGCCTCTCCCGGGGTCCCTCCGTGGTAGGGAGCACGTGTGGGCACTCGGTTATTCTCTACTCGGGGTTAATTCTCGCAGTTCTTCCTTTGAAATCATCTCTGGCAAGGCCTGGCCGTGTTGCTGCTGTCCTCCCATCTCGTAGCTTGGGACTCATACCGTTCCCGAGCTGACAGTCACAAAGCAATTTCCGTGCCTACAATGCACGGGGAGTGAACTTTTTCCCCATCGCATGCTTAGAAGTTAAAAATGTGGAGATGACAACTGGGCTCCCTGGGAAATGCTAAGAGGAGTTCTTACAGCAATGAAAGTTCACCATTTTCAAGCGGCGCATGACACTCTGGTTGTATGTGGGAGTGCTTGCTGCTCTTAACCCCGGACACCAGGTTTACCGTCAAATGCTCCATCGCACGGCACTGCCCATCTTACCAAAGCGCTCTTCTCCGCTGGGCCGCGCGGCTGCTCCTGCCAAGGCCTCAGACATCCTACTCCTGCCTCGCGTACAGCACCCACGGCCAGGCCACACCACTTACCATTCTGTGACGCTTTTGTGGGCCCTGATGACCGAGGTCTCGATGTCTATGGGGTGATACCTCATCCCCCGCAGCTCCATGGCTTCATCCAGTGCCCCTACCACATACAGGGCATCGTGGCGCTCTGTTTGGGAACAAAAATGTGGGTGAGCTTCACAGCAATGCACGTCAGGTCTTTTTTTTTTTTTTTTTTTTTTCCTCTTTTTAAAAAGATTTATTGGCCGGCGCAGTGGCTCAACAGGCTAATCCTCTCCCTTGCGGTGCCGGCACACCGGGTTCTAGTCCTGGTCGGGGCGCCGGATTCTGTCCCGGTTGCCCCTCTTCCAGGCCAGCTCTCTGCTGTGGCCCGGGAGTGCAGTGGAGGATGGCCCAAGTGCTTGGGCCCTGCACCCCATGGGAGACCAGGAGAAGCACCTGGCTCCTGGCTTCGGATCAGCGCGGTGCGCCGGCCACAGTGCGCCGGCCACGGCGGCCATTGGAGGGTGAACCAATGGCAAAAGGAAGACCTTTCTCTGTCTCTCTCACTGTCCACTCTGCCTGACAAAAAAAAAGATTTATTTATCTGAAAGGCAGAAAGTGAGTACCTGAGAGAGAGGCAACTTCCTTTCACTGGTTTCTTTCCCAAAGGGCTGCAACAGCCAGGAGCAAGGAACTCTACCTGGGTCGCCCACGTGGGTGGCAGGAACTCAAGTCCTTGGGGCCAGGTGCGTTAGTAGGGAACTTGATTGGTGGAGCACCCAGGACTCAAACTACGGCACACTGGCATTGTTGGTGGCAGCCTGAGCCTCTCCGTGATGAACACTGGTCCCGTCTTCCTTTTTTAAAATGATTCAAAGAAACGGGGTCACTGTTTCCTGTTTCTCGGGGTTGCTTGGCAGAGGGAGGGCTGCTGCAGGCAGGGGCGCTCATGAGAATGCCATCTCCCCAGAGGCTGGTGGTCAAGACATCCCCTCTGTCACTTGTCCTGTCCTATCCCTAAATCTGTACATCTGGGAGAAGTCGATCCTTTCTTGGACAGACGGCTGTGCGCTGTCAAATCTGTGATCGCATATTAATCACGTGCAGCTAAGGGACTCAGTACCCAGTGAGGACCTAGTAGCCGCTGTGGACCAGCACACACTTGCCAAGGCCTCAAGGGCTCTGTCTGCTCAAAGTCACATGGGACTCGGTACAGCGAAGTTAAACCCAGATCTCTCTGCATTTTGCCTTCCTTTTAACCTCGGCTGCTTTGAGTCTGCACGCAGCAAGCATACAGGCGTCCTCCTGGCTCTGGCTATCTCAGAGCTCAGCCTGTGTACACGTCTCTGTCTCTCTGTTCCCTCTTGGTGGGGGCCTTCAGCCAGAACTCACCTCCATTTGCATCTGTGAGCTCAGTTCTCCGCAGGAATCCCAAGTAGCCTGTTCGCGCCCAGATGGTCTGTGTGTCTCCAAAACTTAATCTTGAGTTGAAATGATCCGATTGGAGGGATTCGTCTCCATAAATAGTAAAATAACCACTGGCATTGTGGGCGCTGTGAACCCAAATCTGCAAAGGAGCAAAATATGGCAGTGAGCGAGCTCACTCGAGACCATCTCCAGGGAAGTGAGGCTAAAATTGCTCGTCTAATTCATCAGCTGCACGCGGTGGTGTTAAAAGTTTCCTTGGACTGAACACAGAAGACGGCGCTAATCTTACCCAGGTCTCTGGGGAAACACACAGACACCCACAGAGTTTGCCGAAATGAAGGCACTATACCAAGTTTATGGCCAAGCCATCCATCTGTTGGAAATTTGAATAAAGCAGATTAAGATTTAAAAATAGCTTCTAAAAACAAACACATCCGTGAACCAAGTTGCAATAGTTTCCTTGTACTTTTCCCCAATGTTTTTGAAGAGTAATTGGGAAAACATGGCAAAAGGATTTTGAGATTGCTTTTCCGGAACTCTTTTAACCAGTCAGTGTATGTCTGGAAACAAATGGAAATAAAACAACATAAAGCAACAGAGATGGGAGATGGGTACGTAACATCAGAAAATGGGAAATAAAAATGGCTGAAGGCCCGACATGTGGGGAGATAGGTAAGCAAAGACGAGGTTGACCCAAAGTGATGACCATGGAGATCATACAGAACCATGGAGACAACTAATGGAAATCGTTAAGGCAATAAAATTCCAAAGGCCTCATGCAGTTTTGTCTGCACGAGGATCAAGGGTAGGATCTCTGAGACTCTGGAGAGCTTAGAGTAATCTGAGACTGGCTGTTGTCATCCTTTATGAGTGTTACTAATCCCATGGACTGCAAAAGACAGTGCTAAATGCTCAAGTTCCTTCAAGTCAGAAGCTCTGCCTTGTCTACCCCTGAAACCCTCCCCACTCCCCCCCAAGCAGAGCCTGGCAACAGCAGGCACTCAATAAAGACCCGCTGAAAAACAAAAGAGTAAAACAAAGAAAGAAGGTATATCATCAAAGGAGGGAAAAGATAAATGGTCTCTATTTTCCCACACAAACGCTGTCCTTGTTGAGACAATGGAATGTTTTTCAAGCTTAAAAACATCAGGAAATGCTGACACATCTGACATCAAGGACATGATGTGCCAAGTGAACTAAGTACAGAGACAGACGCTGCATGCTTTCCCTTATAGGTGGAATCCACGAAGTTATCTCATAGGAGACAGAGTACAATGGCCGCAGGAGCTGGTGAAGAGAGAGGGAGCTTGGAGAATGTTACTCAAAGGGTACAAACCTGTTATAAGACGAGTAAGTTCTGGGGATATAATGTATAACATGCTGACTGTAGTTGTTAACTAACTTGAAATTTCCCGAGAGTATGTCCTAAGATGTTCTCACCACACACACACAACACATTTAATTATGAAGTGATGGGTATGTGACCTAACTTGATTTTGGTAAATCACTCCACAATATATACTTCCACAAAAGCATCATATTGCACGTCTTGATTTATATAACTTTGGTAGTTATACCTCAATAAAGGTAGGGAGAGGTGCATTCCCAACAAAACTATGAACTTGTGAATTCCACCAGTTTTGGTAGCCCTGAGGGACAAGGGATCTGATATCAGCCCTCCCTGGGCCTAGCACGAGCTGTTCAGAACCAGCGCCAAAGGCAGGAGTTGTAGGTGCCCTCTCCAGGTGCCCCAAGAAGCAGCATCCACATTCCAGTTTCATTTCTAGTAAGTTCTCTCAACTAGGAGCAGAGTAGAGCAGTACCATCTCAGTTATGATCCTCACATGATTGAGAGATCAGGGGGAGGGGCAAAAGCCAGCTCTGGCTGGGCCAGAGGGGGTTCCATCCGGTGCACATGGTGGGTTTGCGCTTAGGTGGGATAACAAGAGTGAGGGTAAAAGTGTTGGCACCAGACAAGGAGAATGCGACTCAAGCTGTCGCCTTTTCTGATACCCTCTGCCTCCTCAGTGGAAGAAGCAAGTGAAGAGTAGAGTGAAGAGAAAGGAAGACAGGCAAGAAATCTGATGCAGGGCTGCCCAGCAGCAAAGAAGCCCAAGATCAGTGGATAAGAATTCAGACTTAGGAGGCTGGCATCGTGGCATAGCAGGTAAGGCCTCCCGTGACACTGGTGACCCATATGGGTGCTAGTTCAAGACCTGGCTGCTCCACGTCCGATCCAGCTCCTTGCCAATGGCCTGGGCAAAGCAGAAGATGGCCCAAGTCCTTGGGCACCTGTCACCCACATGGGAGACATGAATGAAGCTCCTGGTTCCTGGCTTCAGATTGGCTCACCTCTGGCTGTTGCGGCCATCTGGGGAGTGAACCAGCAGATGGAAGACCTATCTCTCTGTCTCTCCCTCTCTGTAAGTCTACCTCTCAAATAAATAAATAAAATCTTTAAAAATAAAAGAAAGAAAAAGAATTCAGACCTAGGTGGGGCACTGCAGAAGGTGTTTTTCTCCAGCCCCATCCAGCCTGCAGAGCTTGGGGGCAAAGTGGGAGGAGCTAAGATCCACCCAAGGTGGGGCTGCATCGCAGATACAATGAAGCAAAAGTGGAAGGCACTATCCTTTGCCTTCCCATCTGAAATAAACACGTAATTGTCATTTGTCTTTTCTGCTTGTTACCATTTATTGATGTTGCTACAATTCTAACTCCAGCTGTTACTCCCTTTGTAGGTTTCTCTGTCATTTCCTGGTGATTTCTCAGTAATGAAGGCAAGCAGGAGGAAAACAAACTTGAGGGATCCAAAGTCAGGGTGTGCAGTCTGTATACCCCTACATTGTCTCTTTTCTGAATTTTCTGAAGATAATCTATCATATTTCCTTTCACGGAGGCATTTAAGCAGTCAAGCTTATCTTGACTTATCTCCCAGCCAACCATGGCTTATGCAACTTAAACTGAGTGCTGTGCCGAGGATCTATGAATGTGAAGAATGCTTGTCTTGGAGGTAGCGTCATACAGAGACCACTCTGTAACTCACCTCTCCAAGGTGTGAGTCCCCCAGTGGTCCTTTTGTTTCTGGATTGGCAATTATGATCCGAACCCCTGGAAGTATCTATTTGGGGGAGGAGAAAACCTTTGTTATTGGAAAGAAAACTAGGGAGAAATCACTCACAAATCAACCTCAACCTTGTCTTTATGCCATGCTCCTATTTCCTTTTGAAAGGTGCGACATTAAATCAAAATTCCATACCTGAGAATTGTGTATCGTTCTAAAATTACTGCATACCAATTTCATTTTCATCATAATTATTACCACAGTAATATATCATATGTTAAAGTGACCTTAAAGTTAAGACTTTCAATTGTCCATCATATTTCAATAATGCTCGGAAAAAATCTGCTAAAAGTCACTAACAAATAATTTTGTTCAAACACTTGATAAACGATATAACACGTGACACAGCCTGACACTTGCCAAAAAAGATCTTCCTGTTATTTCAATGAATTCTTGTTTACTCTAAGTGTGAACACACCTCACAGCACGACACATAGGAACAAGTGAAGGGTGATGCTTAGAGTGACTGCACTAAGGATGTCACAGAATGAAGCCTGCAGCAGTGAGGGTAGATGCTAAGATAACCCACAATGCTTCTGGCAAACTGATTTAGTAGGAAGCTGCTTTTGTGGTGGCCAGGAGTAAAAGGCTGTGTGTCAACTGCTGGCATGGTTGTGTGGCCTCTGCTAGGAATATCTGTACTGATGTCTACTTCTCCATTGGATTTTCAGTGGAAACTGTATTTCAACCCCAACTTTTTTCCTGCAGGTAAACATGTTCTATTAGAATGGCCATCAATATTACGCATTTCCTTCTTAATGGAAATGTCCCCATCCCACTGGGATCACATATGGCAAAGAGTCAAAAGTGCATGTTCAGAATCTTGCGTGCAGCCTGTGTCTGTCACACTCCTATGGCTGGGATTAGGAAAACGCCTGGTGGTGAAAACACCAGATTTCTTGGAACAGTGATGCTGTGCCTCAAGTTGGAAGTATGGTTTCCACAGCTGACGAGCAGCCGCCAGGTGGCGCCGGGCTGGGTGGGGAGCACTTCCTGCCGTGAGAACCAGCCTGAGGAAGCACTCCGACCTGCGTGCGTGCAGGCACAGGCAGCGAAAGGCCCAGAGGAACACAAGATGCTTTCAGAGTCAGGCCAAGCAGAGAGGGGATCTGACAGTGAAGACCCAGGAGGAAACAGCAAAGGGCTTTATGTTAAATATGTTTCTTATCCTCCAGTTCTAGTAAAAATAAACAAACGAATAAATGAAAAACTCCTGTAGCACAAACTACCAGCTGTCCACTGATAACTGATCATTGCCTACTTCTATAGTAACAGGTACCATGATTTTTAGCTAGGACCATGGAGTTCAGAATCAATGTAATAGGTTCCGAATCTCCCTTTAGCTAGGTGTGACCATATGACTACATGCTGGTCAGTGATATTTAAGTGTGAGACAGCCTCCGGGAACTTTCTTTATGGCTGGAGGGCTTTGTCTCCTTCCTCTGTCTCAGTTTCTCCTCCTGCTGACTGGAATGTGAAAATGATGGCTGGGGCTGGGGTAGCCATCTTGGCCCCTGTGGTATGTGGAAAAGGAGGCCAATAAGAGCAGAACAAGACAGAGGGCACAGCCATGGTGGTTTTACAGGGTAATACATGCCTCTTCCATGATTTCACATGAGAAATAAAACATCTAAATTTTTTAGAATACAATTACTCTGTGTTTCTGCACTTATGGTCAAACTTAGTTCTGATATATTATCTTCAAAATACTTTTTGGGAACAAAAATATTCTGCAAAATACAGTTCTCAAACTTTCAAAGTCCATACACTGCAAACTCCTGCAGTAGTGCGTCTTCCTACTTTCAGTACTTACTTTCCCCGATTCCATCAAGGGCAAGCTATGAGGCGATCCTCGTTCTACCAAACGGACTCTGCAAACAGAAACAGAGACATGAGTGACGGCGGTTCCCCTGTGCTCACTTCTGTCTTATTCAGCACGTGGCCATGTGCCTGGCAAGCTGCCAGGGAACAGCAACTGTTAGCCAGCAGCGAAGGAGGAAGTCAGAGACAGCATGGTAAAGGCGGTACAGTGCCTTTACTGCTGGGAGAACCCATCAACACAGGCCCCAGAGGAAGGAGATGAAGTCGCCTTTGCCGAGTCTGCAAATCAACTGGAAAAACAATTCTGCCTTTCAAGTAACCACGATGCAACCTAGCATTTGCCAAAAAGGAGGAAAAAAATAAAAAGATTAAATGATATCCTTAAAAGAGCTGCTAACTGCCTACAATGGAGACATTTGGTCCTGAAGAACCCTCAGTTCTGCTTACATATGGGACAAACGCACACTTGGGAGGGCAGAGCCCAAGTGCGCACCACCCAGAACTGACCTCTTCACCTGAGTGTGCCAGAGCCAAGCCCAGAGAGCACTGCCAGCTCCCACAGCAAACCTGCCATTCAGAAGAGAAACTGTTCTTAACCTAAAAAATACTCAGTGGTCCCTTTTTTTTGTCTAATTTTACTTATTGGAAAGAGTTACAGAGAGAAGAGAGACAGACAAGAGATATTCCATGTGCTGGTTCATTCCCCAGATGGCAGCAGTGGCCAGGAGCTTCTTCCGAGTCTCCCATATGGGTGGAAGGGGCCCACGGGCTTGGGCCATCTGCCGCTGCTTCCCTAGGAGCAGGTAATTTAATTTGTTTGTTTAAAGATTTATTTATTTATTTAGGCCGGCGCCGTGGCTCACTAGGCTAATCCTCCGCCTTGCGGCGCCGGCACATCGGGTTCTAGTCCTGGTCGGGGTGCCGGATTCTGTCCCGGATGCCCCTCTTCCAGGCCAGCTCTCTGCTGTGGCCAGGGAGTGCAGTGGAGGATGGCCCAAGTGCTTGGGCCCTGCACCCCATTGGAGACCAGGATAAGCACCTGGCTCCTGCCTTCGGATCAGCTTGGAGGTCATTGGAGGGTGAACCAATGGCAAAGGAAGACCTTTCTCTCTGTCTCTCTCTCTCACTGTCCACTCTGCCTGTCAAAAAAAAAAAAAAAAAAAAAAAAAAAAAAAAAAACTTATAAAAAAAGATTTATTTATTTATTTGAAAGAGTTACACATAGAGAGAAGGAGAGGCAGAGAGAGGTCTTCCATCTGCTGGTTCACTCCCCAATTGGCTGCAATGGCTGGAACTGCACTGATCTGAAGCCAGGAGCCAGGAGCTTCTTCCAGGTCTCCCACAGGTACAGGGGCCCAAGGACTTGGGCCATCTTCTGATGCTATATCCCAAGCCATAGCAGAGAGCTGGATGAGAAGTGGAGCAGCCAGGACTCTAACCAGTGCCCAAATGGGATGCCAGCACTGAAGGCAGTGGCTTTACCCACTATGCCACAGCACAGGCCCCAGCATGTAATTTAATTTTAAGAACTGCTGGTCATAGGCAGAAATGGCTATAATTAGTCCTTCCCAGGGGTACTGTTCTTAATATCCTGTTGTCTTCACGGCTGATTTTCATTTCTCCCATGTAATTAGAGAACTATGATGTTGTTCATTAATCTAAAGGGCAATTTTTACTTTTTTCAAAGATTCATTTATTAGAGAGAGAGAGAGAAGAGAGGAGAGAGGAGAGAGGAGAGAGGAGAGAGGAGAGAGAAGAGAGAGAGAGAGAGAAAGAGAGACATCTTCAATCTGCTGGTTTACCCCCCAGATGGCCGCAACAGTTGAGGCTAGACCAGGCTGAAGCCTGGAGCCAGGCACCTCATTCTGGTCTCCCACACGGGTGTCAGGGGCCTGTGAGTTGGGTCATCATCTGCTGCCTTCCCAGGAGCATTAGCAGGAAGTTGAATTGGAAGCAGAATTGCCTGGATTTGAACTGGGGTTCCGATACAGGCATAACAAGTGAGGCCTCTTTACCTGCTACGCCACAATGCTGGCCTCAAGGCTATTTTTTTTTTTTTTTAAGATTTATTTAGTTATTTGAAAATAAGAGTTACACAGAGAGAGGAGAGGCAGAGAGAGGTCTTCCATCTGATGGTTCACTCCCCAGTTGGCTGCATTGGCCGGAGCTGCAACGATCCAAAGCCAGGAGCCAGGAGCTTCTTCAGGGTTTCCTACACAGCTGCAGGAGCCCAAGGACTTGGCCATCCTCCATCGCTTTCCCAGGCCACAGCAGAGAGCTGGATGGGAAGTGGAGCAGCCAGGACTTGAACCGGCACACATATGGGATGCTGGCACTTCAGGCCAGGGCATTAACCCACTGGGCTACAGCACCGGCCCCTCAAGGCTATTTTTATTTAAGGAAAATAAAGTGAAAGAGGAGCTGCTCTAATGCCTGAAGACTACAGAACACAGAATGGGCCTGCGCCACACCTGGAACAAATGATCTGGAAACAGTAGTTCTGGGGGCATGGGTCAATGTCCTTCAAAAGCAGTTACTAGGGGGCCGGTTCGAGTCCCGGCTGCTCCTCTTCGATCCAGCTCTCTGCTATGGCCTGGGAAAGCAGTAAAGATGGCCCAACTTCTTAAAAGAAAAAAAAAAAATTACTGCGGGGGCCAGCGCTGTGGTGCAGTGGGTAAAGCTGCTGCCTGCAGTGCCAGCATCCCATATGGGCACCCAATCGAGTCCTGGCTGCTCCATTTCCTATCCAGCTCTCTGCTATAGCCTGGGAGAGCATCAGAGGATGGCCCATGCCCTTGGGCCCTTGCACTTGCACAGGAGACCCAGAAGAAACTCCAGGCTCCTGGCTTCGGATCGGCGCAGCTCTGGCCATTGCAGCCAATTGGGGAGTGAACCAGCCAATGGAAGACCTCTCTCTCTCTCTCTGCCTCTCCTCTCTCTGTGTAACTCTTTCAAATAAATAATAAAAATAAATCTTAACAAAAAAGAAGTTACTGCCTACACTGATACAGATTTATGAAAAACTAAAGATCCTTTAGGGCCAAGGTGGCATCATGCTAGTTTAAGTTGTGTTACTATGAAAATTTACCATTAGAATGCTACTTAGAATCGGTGATGAGACACAAGTATGTTCTTCTCATGGAAAGTCATCAAGGGGTGGCACACATTCAGAAACTGGCACTTTTACTTATATTTCATTGAAAGGAAGAGAGAAGCAGAACAGAGAGAGAGAGAGAGTGTGTGCTCCACCACTTGCAGGTTCACTCCCCACATGCCCTCAACAGCCAGGGCTGGGCCAAGTTGAAGCCAGGAGCCAGGAACTCAATCTGTGTCTCCCCATGAAGAAGGCAGGGACCCAACTACTGACCAATCGCCTGCTGCCTCCCAGGGTACACACCAGCAGGAAGCTGGAGCAGGGAACAGAGCCAGGAATCAAACCCACGCACTCTAAAATGGGATGCAGACATTCCAAGCGGCGGTTCAACCCCAGAAGCTGGCACCTTTCAATAGGTAAGATTCCCTCGCAGGGAATGTCTATGTATTGTAATGATGGCTATTCTTAGCTGAACTGGGAGGCTCAGGCTGTCACCAGGATTTCAACAGTCAAATAAAGTGAATCAGCCTGGATCCAATGGCTGCCTGCTTAACATGGATTCCAGAAACTGGTAGTTTGCCGTAGAGGGAGAAAGCATAAGCCTGAAGCCAAACAGGTGGGAAGAATTATGAGTGGGTTAAGGGGCAGGGGAGTAGAAGAGGGGAATCTCAAGAAGAGGGAGGCAGAGGGGAAAGAATGAGAGAGGGTCGGGACCGCCTGGTCTCAGCACCCTGAGGCCCTGAGTCCTGTGAAGTCCAGGCCCAGGGGCAAATCTGTTCACCACAAGCCAGGTTGTTTTAGGCACCTCTTCTCCATTCTACTGTCACTCCACAGTCAACTTCTATTTCCTATCATGAGTGGCCCCTGTGGGACATGGAGCCAGATGCATCTGGCAGCTGAACCATTACTGAGCCGGCTTCAAATAGGGCAACCTGCGGTCATTTATGAAGCTAGGGTAATTGAGATAAGAAAAGGATGGGCAAGCTTCCCCAGACTGGGTGGCAGATTTTTCCTTCTCTCTGGTCCCTGCAGGTCTCTGTCTTAATGGGTACCCAGCACTACAGGAGCAGGGAGGAAACAGGACAGGTAAGGTGCTCCCGGCCATGTGCTTGCTGGCCAAGGCCCCTGCCTGCTTCAGCTCCAGACAGGAAGAGAGATGGTGGTCTCATCTCAGAGTCTGATCTGAGATGGCTCATCTTGAGGGAAAAAGCCTACAATTCTGTTGTCAAAGGCTGTATAAAACATTCCTTCATTTAGGGTCGGTGCTGTGGTGTAGCGGTTTAAGCCGTAATCTGAAGTGTAGGCATCCCATATGGATGTTGGTTCGAGTTCTGGCTACTCCACTTCTTCTTGTTCTTTTTTTTTTTTTTTTTTTTTGATAGGCAGAGTGGACAGTGAGAGAGAGAGACAGAGAAAGAAAGGTCTTCCTTTTTGCCGTTGGTTCACCCTCCAATGGCCGCCGCTGCAGCCGGCGCACCGCGCTGATCCGATGGCAGGAGCCAGGATCCAGGTGCTTTTCCTGGTCTCCCATGGGGTGCAGGGCCCAAGTACCTGGGCCATCCTCCACTGCACTCCCTGGCCATAGCAGAGAGCTGGCCTGGAAGAGGGGCAACCGGGACAGAATCCGGCGCCCCGACCGGGACTAGAACCCGGTGTGCCGGCGCCACAAGGTGGAGGATTAGCCTATTGAGCCACGGCACCGGCTTTTCTTGTTCTTTTTTAAAAAAAGATTTATTTTATTTATTTGAAAGACAGAGTTACAGAGAGAGGCAGAGCCAGAGAGAGAGGTCTTCCATTCACTGGTTCACTCCCCAGATGACCGCAATGGCCAGAGCTTGGCTGATCAGAAGCCAGGAGCCAGGAGCTTCTTTTTGGTCTCCCACATGGGTGCAGAGTCCCGAGCACTTGGGCCATCTTCTACTGCTCTCCCAGGCCAAAGCAGAGAGCTGGATCGGAAGTGGAGCAGCCGGGACTCGAACCGGCACCCACATGGGATGCTGGTGCTACGGACCAGGGCTTTAACCTGCTGTGCCACAGTGCCGCCCCCTGCTCCACTTCTCTCTCTTTTTTAAAAAAATTATTTATTTATTTGAAAGTCAGAGTTACACAGATAGAGGAGAGGCAGAGAAAGAGAGAGGTCTTCCATCCACTGGTTCACTCCCCAATTGGCCGCAACGGCTGGAGCAGTGCCAATCCAAAGCCAGGAGCCAGGAGCTTCTTCCTGGTCTCCCATGCAGGTGCAGAAGCCCAATGACTTGGGCCATTTTCTACTGTTTTTCCAAGCCACAGCAGAGAGCTGGATCAGAAGTGGAGCAGCTGGGTCTCAAGCTGGCGCCCATACGGGATGTCAGAACTGCAGGCGGTGGCTTTTACCCACTATACCACAGCGCCGGCCACCCTGCTCCACTTCTGAATCAGCTTCTTGCTAATGTGCCTAGGAAAGCAGCGGAGGAATGCCCAAGTTCTTGGGCCCCTACACCCTGAAGAAGCTCCTTCCTCCTGCCTTCGGTCTGGCCTAGCTCCAGCCATTGTGGCCATTTGTAGAGTGAACCAGCTAATGGAAGATCTCTCTCTCTCTCTCTCTCTCTATTTCTTTCTCTGAGTAATTCTTTCAAATAAATAACTCTTTAAAAAATTCATCCATTTACATGAAGAACAAAAAGATCCACAAGCCAAAAAGAACAAAAAGTACCCCTTATGTAAGGACAAAAGATACCCAAGTAGCTCCCCAAAGAACTGAGGGATGTATTTGAAACATGCCTATCAAAGGACGGATTTCCTTAATATATGAAGAACTCATAGAAATAACTGGACACAGGGTAATCTGTCACCATTGTGAACAGAAGTACCTTACACTGTGACTGTGGGCTCCGAGTTCATACCCAGGACCACGCTGTGCTCAGCTCTGCTGGGGGGCAGCACACTGATTTCCTCTGCAAACTCGACAAGCTATGAACATGAAGAGCTTTGCCCATGGCTATAAACACATGTGCTTGTTACTGTCACTTGCTCAACTTGATCTAGATGCTGAAAGTCAAAACCAAAGCTAGTGACTGGACCAGAAAGAGGCCCACCGGCTGGAGGGTGGGCAGGCAGGGCCCTGCCTGTGATCTCCAGGAGCCAGAGTGAGTGGTGGGAGAGGCTCCACGAAGGAGGGAGGAGTACAGGCCCCAAAGACAAACGTGGCTTCCCTCTCCAGCAAGGCCAGCTCTATCCTGCAGGAAGCATGTATCGAACGGCCGAGTAACACTGAGCCAAGCAGCAGAAGTCTTCCCAGGTGACTGGGCCAAGGTGGCCGTCTAAGAAACCCCCTTTCATGGTGGGCACCTGCCCACTGAGGTAACGCTGAAAGGTCTGTTTCAGACAGTTCAGGAGCCATTCGATCACCTCAGGAACTGGAATTTCCTGCCCTTCTCTCCAATGTGCTTCAGCACTGGTTGAATCAGCTCCAGGGAGATGCACGCTCCGCTCCTTCCCGGGGCACAAACCTCCTTTACATCGCGTGTGGCCTTCAGCAGTACACACGCTTCTCCCATGGAGACCACCAGCTCCCTGTCTCAGTGTCTACAGGAAGTCTTCCAGTCTGGCCTGTAGCCTTCCATGTTCTTCATCGACTCAGAAACAAATCCAGACTTTGGGGAAAATGCTCTGCTTCGTTTAAAACCTGGGCTGTTTAGTGGGCTGGAAGTTTACCCTTCTACTAGCAAAGAAGATACACAGGAAGTCAACAGGAGGGAGACTGGCCATGAATTACAAAACCTCATGCTTTGTCCTCGACTGCTGTCGAACAGACTCGAATTTAGCACCTGGCTTCATTGGATGTGCTGAGTCTTTAGGCTGCAGCCCTGAGGAGCCGTCAGAGCAAGCTGAGGGTGGGAGCGACTCAGATATTTTACCAGGTCTTTCTCGAAAGAATGCATTCCTCATGGAAGCTTCCTAGACTCACCACCTGTCCTTCCAGGACTGGGTGGGAAAGTGCTGCTCACACGCAGGGTTTTGTCATAAATTGTCTGAGCAGAGCCACATTCTATGGTCCTCCACCCACATCCCATGTGAACCTGTGAAGCTACAGGGGCTTCTTCTCCCACAGTGTCTTGTTAGAGGGGCAAACAGTCATGTCTGAGACTGTGAAAAGGGGGATGAGCACACCTGCCATGTCCCTGAGACCCTGCTGTTGGCTGGTCCCCCGCATGGCCACCGGAGGAGCAGGCATCCCTAATACTGGCTCTGTAGACTTACTAACAGGTGAACACCACCACCAGAGTGCTGACACACGATCCAGCTGCCCATTATAATGATACGCTCACTTCAGAATAATCCAAGCTAGAGCCACAGGAAGTCACACAAACAGAATGTGGGGAGCACCATGGGGCAGGTGGGCAAGGGAGGGCACAGGGAGCTCGCATGCTGCCCACCCACACTGCCGTCAGCACCGCGGGTCCCTCACTCACGACCTGGAGGGTGAACATCCTGTGTACTTCCATCTCAACAACTAGTGGGACTGGACCAGTACTGTTGTCAGTGCTGGCCACGTGGCGTCACACAGGCGAGAGGAACGGCCAGGACCCAGAACCATCCCCTCGTGTCCGACTGAGCCGCCAACAGCTTGCCACGGTTGGCGGTTAGGGATGTGCTGCTACAAAAACAGCCAGAACTTTTCATTAACTTCGAGTTTTTTCCAAAAATAACCTGAAGCAATGAAAACATACCATTATATTACTACCACCTGAACAACCATTTTTAAAAATCCCCAAAAAGGAAGAGGAAATTAATGTTCTTCCTGGGCTGCAGGAGGTAATGAACGGCTCCAGTGCTCGGGTCCCTGCCACTCACATGGAAGACCCGGATGGAGTTCCTGGTCCCCAGTTTCAGCCTGGCCCAGTCCTGGCTGGAGCAGACATTTGAGGAGTAGACTGGAAAAGAGGAAATCTCTCTTTCAAATCAATTAAATACAAACTAAAGGAAATAAATAAAAAAGGGACCAATCGCCCTACAAGTGAGTGATGAGACACAGTACTTTTGTCTAGTGTAACAGCATTGTACAAATGGTGTCGCAAACGCACACTCTGTGCGCCTTTTTGCTTGTGAAATTACAAATGTAACATATTCTTCTCCCTCTCCAAATCTGGACTCTCCTCCCAGTCCCTTTCCCTCTTCTCCCCTTCCTGCGAGGACACAGCACTAACAGGTATGTACAGGGCACCCCGTGAGGAGTCCTCTCTTCGTCCTGTCTTCATCTAGGACCCACATGGCCAGGTACGATCCAGGCTTTAGGACTTTGTAGATTTCTCAGTGTTCACCCTAATCCGTGTCACCTGAGATCCAAACAACAGGCCCATTCATTTCTCAGGGGCAAAGAGCAGGATAAACTGTTGGCTGCTTCTTGTGCATCCCTAAGTCCTCAAAGGCAAATTTATTTACAATCCTCTGCATTTTGATTCTCAGCCTGTTCATTCTTTGGTCCTTATAGCAGAAAATGGCAGCACACAATTACGAAACACAGTGATGCATAAAAATATTGAGACGCCCCCTCTTTTTTCCTTTCTTTAACTTGCCATTCCATGAAACGACAGGGAGGAAACAGGTGATATGACGCATGACTTCAGTGTGCACCTGCGAATGAAGTCAAGTGAGGCTGAGTGTGCCACCACTCTGTGACATCTGTTACACATCCCTGCTACTGCAGGGGGATTCCTACAGAGGGCAGGGGCTGGATGTCTGTTTCTGTAATTCTCAGATTTATCTAAGAGTTGAGGCCCTGAAACCCTTAGGGTCACACGGATAGGACAGTGTGTTAGAGGACATGAAGGGAGAATGAGATTTAAAGAGCAAAAGCATCAATGGGCTTCAAGCAGGTGCACAGTCTCTAAGGGCTACTGGATAGAATTTTATAAAGCAAAGAGAAAAACATTACAGCAAAAAGCCCGCCTCTTCCACCTCCTAGGTTCTCTGACATGGGGCCCGGGCTGCGGGGCCCACTTGTGGGAACAAGGCAGGGGTCTCCTTGGAAGGTGGGCTCAGCCACGTACCCATCTGCTCTGGGTGTGCCACGGTTCTCCAGCTGTAGCTTTCTCCTTTCGCATGCACCCAGCCCAAGTGATTTTTAAAGGGAAGGAACCCAAGAACTAGTATATTTTTATCAGGTACTAATGGAAGATGGAAGTCAAACCAAGGACTGGGAACTCATCTCCATGAAAGGTTTTGGCCTGTCTGGAGAGTCCCAATAACAACACAAGAAACATTAAGTATAATGCAAATTCTTTTCTGTTCGGTTTCCTCTCTTGGTAGTGTGGTTTGATTTCCAAGTATACTTCATTAAGCACTATTTAAGGAAATCACAAAAAGCACATGACATTCTTTTTTTTTTTTTTTTTTTTTTTGACAGGTAACGTGGACAGTGAGAGAGAGAGACAGACAGAAAGGTCTTCCTTTGCCGTTGGTTCACCCTCCAATGGCCGCCGTGGCCGGTGCGGAGTGGCTGGGGCACCGCACTGATCTGAAGCCAGGAGCCAAGTGCTTTTCCTGGTCTCCCATGGGGTGCAGGGCCCAAGCACTTGGGCCATCCTCCACTGCACTCCCTGGCCACAGCAGAGAGCTGGCCTGGAAGGGGGGCAACCGGGACAGAATCCGGCGCCCCGACTGGGACTAGAACCTGGTGTGCCGGCGCCGCTAGGCGGAGGATTAGCCTAGTGAGCCACAGCGCCGGCATGACATTCTTGATCCTCTCATTACGTGCTAACTAGTAAGTAGGGCTAAACAGTGAATTAAAAGATTGTGTTCATGTCTGAAGAAAGAGCAGAAATAAAGGAGGAAAACACATACTAATAAAAAAGAAGAAAAAGTAAACAGTCCTCTAAATCCAAGGGCCCCACATGCGCAGAGTCAACCAAGCAAACAAATATATTTGAAAAAAATTACATCTGTGCTGAATGCGTACAGACTTTAAAAAGCATTATTCTGGGACCAGGACTATGATGCTGGCATCCCATGTGGGCACCAGTTCAAGTCCTGGCTGCTCCACTTTCAAACCACTTCCCTGTGGATGTGCCTGCCAAAGCCACATAAGATGGCCCAAGTGTTTGGGCCCCTGCAAACACGTTGGAGACCTAGAAAAAGCTCCTGGCTCCTGGCTTCAGTCTAGCCCAGCCCCAGCCATTGTGGCCATTTGGGGAGTGAACCAGCAGATGGAAGACTTCTCTCTCTCTGTGCCTCTCCTTCTATCTCTGTGTAACTCTGACTTTCAAATAAATAAATAAATCTTAAAAAAATAAAGGTAAAAGATCAAAATCATTATGCCCTAAACAACAGTGTGGCAACTATTTACACAGCACAATATGATATTTTGTGTAATAAGCAATCAACAGATTATCTACAGTAAGTGCGTAGGTTATATGCAAATTTGATATAAGGGACCTGGGGATCCTAGAACCCATCCCCTGCAGACACCAGGGAATGACTATGTGTAAGTATACACATGTAATTTAAGTGTATAGAAATGCATAATTATACGATGAACACATACTGGGACTTAAAATTTGTCAGGTATCATCCTAAGTATTTAATATGGATTTGACTGGGAGTCCTTGTGACAGCTCTATGATTAGGCACTCTTGTGATCATTTTACAGGCAGGCAAAGTTAAGCATTAAGAGAGCAACATGTGCAGATTCACACAGTCAGAAAGTGGGAGAACTGAGCCCAGGAACTGGGTCTTAAGCCTCATCTAACCTCACAGCACCTGTTAGACTCATCATAGTCAGAGAGACTGCCTGAGGCTCAGCTCGGGTCCACAAGGGACTCGGGGAGTCAGGTGGAGGCTCCTACACAATACAGAGCACCGAGACCAGCTGTGCGAACTTGCTGGGACAGTAACCCGGGGACTGTGCGGGACAGAATTAGAGGCCGGGACAGAAGCATTCACATACACAATACACAAATGTGCATAAACTCACATATGAATATGTAACACACACACACACCAGGAGCTGACCTAGTAGTGGTCTCCTGGCTAGTTGCGTCGTCTTCATCTCCATTCTGTCCACCCTGTTCTACTGCTGATCAAATCACAAATCTATTGACAGGGTTTGTTCTATGCTCACTTCTCTTTGGATCTTGATACTTTGCCACCCACTGACCAGAAATTTAGTATCCACGTTTTTTCTAATAATACCCTTTAACCACAACTTCAGGTTGTAAGCACTGAGGAGGCCAAGTAGTTTTCATTCTAAGCTTTTACACTAATATTGTGTGACAAATTGCTAAAAGTCTTTGTTTTTTTTTTTTTTTAAACAGTTATTTACTCTATTTGAAAGGCAGAGTTACAGAGACAGAGGGAAAGACAGACACAGACACAGACACAGACACACACACACACACAGATCTTCCATCCTCTAGTTCCACTTCCCAAATGGCCACAACCACAACAGCGGGAGCTGGGCCAGACTGAAGCCAGGAGTTTCTTCTGGGTCTCCCACATGGGTGCAAGGCCCAAGCACCTGGGCCACTTCTGCTGCTTTCCCTGGCCATAGCAGAGAGCTGCAATGGAAGTATAGCAGGGACTCGAACTTGTGCCCACATGCGATGCTGGTGCTGCAGGTGGAGGCTTAAGCCCTACACCACAATACCAGCCCCTAAAACTATTTCTTTAAATGCAAAAAGTGGGCTAGTATTGGGCACAGTGGGTTAAATTACTGCTTGCAATGCTGGCATCCCATATCAGGTTCAGGTCCTGGTTGCTCTACTTCCAATCCAGTTCTTTACAAACACAGTAGGTGATGGCCCAAGTACTTGGGATCACTGCTTTGTGGGAAATCCATAGAGTTCCCGGCTGCTAGCCTCAGGAGGGCACAATCTAGGCCACTGTTGCCAGTTGCAGGGGGTGGGGTGTGGTAGAGGGGGCGGAGAATGAACCAGCAGATGGAATATTTCTATTTTTCCCTCCCTCTCTGTCACTCTGCCTTTCAAATAAATATATCTTAAAACAATGCAGAGATGCTTTATTTTCTTTCCTAGGCACTTTGAAAAATTCAAGTGCATACGGAAAGATCAAATTGGATATGACTAACAGACTATGAATTCGAGGTAAACATAAAGACTAGTATAAAACTGAATAGAGTCATTTTCAAGTTTTCTCAAAATAATTTCCTCATTTTTTCTCTTAGCTTGTGGGACCTCAATCTATCCTGGGATTGTGGGAAAATGAGTGTTCTGATGATGCTATGCAGAAATGTTCCCCAGGGCCACCTGCTACAAATGCAGATCACCAGGTCTCAAACAATGCAATTTCAGGAATCACCCTGGTATTAAAAATGATGTAACCTTGCTTTCTCCCAATCTGAGTGACTGAGCACTCTCTCTGTCCCTTCCATTCTGATGGATGCCCTATCCCCAGTAAAACCTTAATACTTTGCAAAACAAAAACAAAAACAAAAAACAAACCAAGGCAGAAGACCAAGCAGGAAAGGTCAATGAACCCATCTGCTCGCTGCTTCCATTGTGCTGCTGTCCTCTGTCATGTGTCTCTCCTGTGAGCACACACATGCACACACACAGGCACATTTCCTCTCTGCTCCTTGAGGAAGAAGTATACACTGACTGATAAGTTAGCCTTCACCAGGATAATTGAGTGAGAGCTGGGCAGGTGCCTTGGGGCTCCTGTGTGAATAAGTCATTCAAGCAATAGGAAAAGTAATTAATCCTTATGCTAGACTCTGATATATTTCTAGTGAGAAAACAATCACCTCACTTTTATAGGAATAGAAACAAGAAAGAAACAGGGTCAACGTTTTCAGCAGCGATTCTGTTTCACTGCCTGCAAGTTGCTGGCTGTGGATCAGCAGCTGCCTCCCCTCTGTCAGGGTGGCACGCCTCCTCCTCCACGACCTTTCTGGCTGGGTCTGTAACCACTCATCCTTGTGGGATGGATGTGAAAGGCAGTGAAAAAGTGTGAGTGAGCCCAGGAGTGTGGCCAGGAAAGCAGCATCTCCTAGTGTGGGGGCACTGGGGAGAGGTGGGCACAGTGGACCGCATGGCAGCAGAGGAGGTGGAGCAGGTGCTGTCTCCTGGCTGCAGACCAGGGAGTGCGCTCTCTGGGAAGGGCTCCCAGCAGAACCTGGATGGGAAGATTGTTGCTAAAGACCCAGAGTGGAGCTCTGCTCCTCATTTTCCTAAGTTAGACCCCAAAGAGGAGAACGACAGTGGAAGTCTTGCAAAGACACTCTGTTGCCTGACAAGCTCTCCTCTGACAGAGGAGAGAGCTGAGAATTTGAGCCTGGGGAGACCTCACCGTGATGAAGCCAAAGGACAAATAAGAGAACAAGGTACGGGGTGTGTGGCCTGGATGGTGGTGGCCGGAAGAGCTTCTCTGATCACTTGAAAAAGAGTTAACAGTATGTTAATTTTCGTGATCAATGGAATTCCTGACACTTATGTGTAACAGTACACAAATGCATAGCTGTTTCTAGTTCACAAAGCACTTCCACTTCCATTTTGGGTATTCTTTTTTAAATAATGAGCTAGTAGCCTAGTCAGGGGGAAAGTATTCTTATAAATTATCTTAGGAATTAGGATAAAACTGTCACCTGGAAAGATTATTGACTTGGTCAAGGGCGAAGAAATGGTGACTCACACAGGAGGCCTATCCCAGGGCTTGGGCCTCCCATTCTTTCTGGCACATGATATTGAACTGACTGCTGAACTTTTAGCTTTATTATCATGCACTAGACTGGCTTCAGTGTCATTTCACTCTTTCTAAACCAGACATTTTCTCAACAGGCAGAGTTTCTACCCTGAGGACTGTCAAAGTGGTAGGTCATAAGCTTCTCTCATTTCCAGGTACTCATAACACAAGAAGAGGTGTTATGTCTCCAAGGCCAGCAGCTGTTATCCTTGCTGCCTTAGCATATTTACCTGTCGCGTATCTGGAAGGCCAGGCCACAGACAGGACTGCATGAATGCTACTCAAAAAACAAGTACTCTTTTCATGCCCATACGTTATTAGTTGGAAAATGGCATGGTCCAAAGTAAGTTCCTTTGCATCTCTCTATAACTAAGTTTCTGAATTCTGAAGATGTTCCAGACGGGACTTTGGGACCCTGTAGCTGGTAATCTCGGGGGCAGTCCTCCTCTTTGGCCGCCAGCCATCTCATGAGGGGCTCTGTGATTCTGTACTGTCCGACAGTAGCTATCTTGAACAGTAGAGACTAACTCAAGAGCTGGCAGGCAGGCAACCCACAAGCGTGGCAAGGTTAGGCCTCCGCCTGGCTTCCTTTTTGGCATTACTGGCATTTTGATCATTTGCTGTCCCACACACTGCAGGATGCCTAGCGGAATCCTTGGTCTCTACCAGTTACATGCCAGCAGGACCACCTCCAAGACACTGTCAGATGGGCCCGAGGCGGGGCAGCACGAGTATCCGGATGAGAACTTCTGGTGGGTGAGTGGTGACTGCCCAGGCTGGCTGGCAGATCCCAGGTTCCTCCTTGGCCTCCACCGTCCACCCCAACACACTCACAAGCAGGGAAAGTTTCAGGTCCTACCACTGAACAGCATATTCCATCATTCGGGGCTGGGGCCTCCACATCTCCCACCTACTAACCACATGGCCACTCTCGCTCTGTTTGCTCTTATGTTTACACAGTGACATGTGGCAATAGAGGAGTGAATGGAAAAATACAGAGGAAGTAGCACAGTACCTGGCACAGCACTGAAAACCTAATAATTTAGGAAAGAAGACGCCAACGTCAGGGTATGTGTGACACGTAAACAGCAATGGAAGGGCATCTGTGTAATCACCGAAAAAAAAATGACCTATTGCAAATAGGCAAAGTTAGTAAAAATGATAACTCTTTGTTCCTTCTTGGGCATCTCATTAGGTCTTCCTTGTTGGGCCAGAAACCCCTTCTCAGCTCACCCCACCTTCAGCCCTTCCTGTCCTGAGACATCCTCACACTCACCACTGTTCACCCTTGCTCAGGGCTTCTGAGGAAGCCACACAGAACAGGTAACTTCACTGCTATCTTTAAAATTCCCCGGAAAGTCATTCACATAAAATTTTAGTTCACGTAAAGAAATGCGGAGAGGTTGTTATTTTTATTTTTTTAAGATTTATTTAAATGAAAGGCCGAGTTAGAGAGAGACAGAGAGAGGTGGAAATATTCCATTCACTGGTTTACTCTCCAGGTGGCTACAATGGCTGGGGTTGGACCAGGCTGAAGCTAGGATCTTGGATCCATTTTGTCTTCCACATGGATGGCAGGGCCCAAGTACTTGGGCCATCTTCCTCTGCCTTTCCAGGAGCTGGACTGGAAGTGGAGCAGCCGGGACTCATGTCAGCACTGCAGGCAGTGGTGTGGTCTGCCTGAGAACGTTATTTCTTGAGGTGCAAAATGGCGTCTGACTCACTATTCCTGCTTTATGGTTAGATGGCTGGGGAACATCTGGTCAGTGGGCCATACAAGACCCATGACATCATTTGGTCTGGCCCCGCCAAGGCAACTGCAGGCAGGACTCAGATTTGAATAAATCTATAGTGGACTGATTTTTAAGTTGGTAATTTTGTACGGCCTGTGAATGATGCTATAAATGTCCAAACAGCTCTTGGTAGAAGACAGGTGTCCCACCCCTGGTTAGAATGTTAGGTAGGGAGGGACCAGCGCTGTGGTACAGTGGGTTAACACCCTGGCCTGAAGCGCCGGCATCCCATATGGGCACCGGTTTGAGACCCGGCTGCTCCACTTCCTATCCAGCTCTTTGCTATGGCCCGGGAGAGCAGTGGAGAATGGCTCAAGTCCTTGGGTCCCTGCACCCACATGGGAGACCTGGAAGAAGCTCCTGGCTCCTGGCTTCGGATCAGCAAAGCTCCAGCCATTGCAGCTGTCTGGGGAGTGAACCATCGGATGGAAGACCTCTCTTTCTCTCTCTCTCTCTCTCTGCCTCTCCTCTCTCTGTGTAACTCTGACTTTCAAATAAATCAATACATCTTTAAAAAGAAAAAAGAATGTTAGGTAGAGAAATGTAGATCACAGGACTGCTACAGCCCAGCAAAGTTTCCATTTGCAAAGCTGGAACAGCTCTGCCAAACTCCACCATGCTGTTATTCATAAGATAATTCTACTTCTGGACTGGCATTTTGGTGCAGTGGGTTAAGCTGCTGACTTTGATGCTGACATCCCATATGAGCACCAGTTGAGTCCCAGCTGCTCTGCTTCCAATCCAGCTCCTTGCTAATATGCCTGGGAAAGCAGCAGAAGCTAGCCCAAGTGCCTGGGCCCCAGCCAACCATGTGGGAGACCTGGGTGGAGTTCCAGGCTCTTGGCCTTTGGCCTGGCCCAGCCCTGACTCTTGCAACCATTTGGTGAGTGAACCAGCAGATGGAAGATCTCTCTCTGTGTCTCTCCAACCCTGCCTTTCAAATAAATAAGTCTTAAAAAAAAAAAAAGATAATTATACTTGGAGCAGATCAACACTTCTTCTAGGTAGGTACCTGTATATTGGGTAACAAAACCAAACAAATTGGAAAAAAGCAGTATACTGTACCTGTCGTGCCGCAGGGCTCTCATATCAACATAGACAGTGGTTGGGTCAGGTCCTGAGGTCCCCTGTAAGCAACAACACGGCACAGTTAACTCCAGTGTGGGTAGAAGCAAACTGGGGTCTGTGCTTGCTACTAGCTAGCTGGCAAACATTTCTCTGGTAAACTCTTAAACTGAAAAAAATAAAATAAAATAAAATAAAAAAGCCCAAGCATAAAAACTGTACCTAAGTTAACTGTCAACTTTATTTGATAACCTAAATTCCAAAAGGAACATCTTATTAGGATAACACTCGATGTTCATATAGCTTGACTCCTAGCCATATCTATATCTATATCTATGTCTATATCTATATCTCTCATATATATATAAGATAAGAAAGCAAAGAAACATGCCACAAGTTCTTGCCAAATACAACAAGGCCAAACTGCCAAGAGAATGGCTGGATGGCAAAAGCAGGCTGTCAAGGGCATGAAGCATCTTCTTCTAGAAATTCTTGCTACATGCGTCCATAAGGGAGTATTTTTAGAGCTCAAGATGCTGAAGTGGACTTGTGACATGAGCTGACAGATTCAACCAGGAGAGAGAAGAGGACGACTTGGTTCTTGTCCGTTCTATTTGTGTCTTCATTCTCCACATCTCGGGAAGTTATTTTTGTCCAGGGCACAAGTCAAGGAGGCGGTATCATACCAGCCGAGCGGGCACAATTGTGTCGTCTGAGTCATCTGACAGGGCCAGAAATGTTAGGCTGGCACCATAAATCACTTCAAAACTGCGCTGTGCTAACTTCCGACCAGTGAGCTCTGTCAGTGTAACATTATGAAGGCAACATGCCGAACCAACATCTCGCATACACATCTTAGGAAAGCAACAGAACACTTGTTTGGATATAGATGGAACTGACAAATTTTCGGGGGGTGGGGGGGGGCGGACCCAGAACCCTGTAGAATTTATTGGAAGATCTACACTAAAGCTCTTCAAGAGAGAATCCCAATTTTGCACCAAAGGTGTGTTAAGTAGAAGAAAAAATAAAAGTAAAGATAACTTTATTAAAACACACTACACTACACAGTAATCCTGGTCTTTGATAGTTCATTACCCAGTTAGGGAAAAAGAACAGCACATATAAATTAGCTCCCGGGTGCGGGCTCACAGTGATATGCAAAGAACATTCTCAACTACCTGAGACTATTTGGTCTGTGTTACAGACTAGTGCTGACTGGTTCGATGTTTTGAGTAAGGCAAAATACACAACCATCAAGAATGAATTTAAAAAAAATCTGAAAACAGGTCACTAAAATCAGTGGAAAATGATGTAAAAGGGAGATGAATCCAAGCTGGCAGAGGAGTCACTGATCATGTACAATGGCAACATGGCATCTGTCACAGAGACCTGAGCAGTGACGTTACTCGGAGTCATCCATACCCCCGATCACAAGAGTCTACGGACCCTCCGTCTCTGCCCTCGGCTTCAGTCTGTGCCACTGCAGGAAGTGGGCAAGGTGGGAGGGCGGGCGGTGCTGCTGTGATGAACAGAAAAGTCCCCTACCTGCTCGGCCAGTGTCCACAGCCTGTGGGGCTACAGCGGCAGGAGGGTGGGAGTGACAAGAAAGGAGAGAACACCAGACCAACAGAAAATCAAAATAAACAACACGTACACGGATACATAAACAAAACAACCCGACAATTAAAAATGGGATGAAGAAGAGGGAGGGTTAGGGAGGAGAGTGCAGAAAGCAGGGAACAAAGTAAAAAGATCAAAAACAATGTCAAATATGGAAACTTTAAAATTAATCACTGTACCATTAAAGACTAAAATAAATTTTTAAAAGATGTCAACATATCCACAGGGCAACAGAAGAGAGTAATAGATGACTAACCATGGACACATAAAGCTACTTTTTTTTTTTTTTAAATACAGAAGGTAGATGGCATTACACGACATTTTAATTTTACAGTGCTCTGAGTCTGCTTCTCTCTGGGATGAGCGGAGAGGAATGATTTCATGGGCTATAGCTGTGGACTGTGCCTTTGCTGAAAATGTACCAAGTTTCTGATCACAAACATGAAAGGGAGCCTGGAAGTTCTTACATCTAAAATTAGCCTATCTAGGGCTATTAATTGATAAAGAGGTAAAGTGCATTTGAAGCATGAAGGATGACTGGGCTCTTAGAAAGTCTGGCTCAGTAGCCCAACAAGGAATTTCCACGCCAGTGAGCATCCTGCGTCAGCCATCATACTTACTGCTCCCACATGCTAACAGTCAACTTCTGCCTTCTTCTCATCACCTTCCATTATTTTGATACCTGCCGGCTACCTCTACTAAATCAGCATGGTGGGAAAACCATGCTGAGCACCTCAGGCAAAATTCTAGGATGCAACTCATTTTCCTTTTCCAAATATTTCCTTTTCCAAAATATTTCCTTTTCCAAATATTCCAGAAAAGGACAAAAAGTAGGTGATTTTCCATAAGCACTTGGGTTGCCACACAGTCGTTCTTTGTGTCTACAGGCTGTCAGCAACTCATACTCCTTATGATGACAATTATCAGGCAGATACTAGAGAGAGCAGCAGCTGGGTATTAGATACTAGATACTACAGGAGTTCACAACTGGTTTTTTTTTTTTTTTTTTTTTTTGACAGGCAGAGTGGACAGTGAGAGAGAGAGACAGAGAGAAAGGTCTTCCTTTGCCGTTGGTTCACACTCCAATGGCCGCCGTGGCCAGTGCACTGTGGCCGGCGCACCGCGCTGATCCGATGGCAGGAGCCAGGTACTTCTCCTGGTCTCCCATGGGGTGCAGGGCCCAAGCACTTGGGCCATCCTCCACTGCACTCCCTGGCCATAGCAGAGAGCTGGCCTGGAAGAGGGGCAACTGGGACAGAATCCGGCGCCCCGACCGGGACTAGAACCCGGTGTGCCGGCGCCGCTAGGTGGAGGATTAGCCTAGTGAGCCGCGGCGCCGGCCTCACAACTGGTTTTGAGCTGCAATTTGGTTAAGAGACGAAGCCAGGTTGAAAAACTGTCACCACTCAAAAGTGGAGCTCAGTCTAAAAATAAGCAATGGTTCATGATTTCTACAAGGACAAGATCTCTATTCTTTTGTTACTCCCTTCACTTAGCCAATTGTGGGTGCTGCTCTCTCTCAGCATCCTAATCTTTACAAACCTGAGGCAGGACAAGAGGAAAACAATTGGCCTAATAAAGGTTTTCTTAAGGAAAACTGGATATATTAAAGTTGAACGCAGTGATTTAATAATTGCCTTTCTTCATTATTCCTTGAAACCTAAATATTACTTGGAATAAAAATAAGCCAATATTCACCCCAAATTACCCTCATTCACAAATTTTGCTGTAATGGCTCAAGGCAGTATCTCAGAAAGAAAACATGTATTTCTGGGTCCATTCCTTTCTTGTGTATGTGTGCAGGAGGAACTGTGTGGTGCTACGTTGGCCTATGCAATAATAAAAGAATAGGTGAGGAAGGCAACAAAGGGCTAAAAACAGATGTTTCCAAGTTCCGAAGACCCTGACAAAGTCTGAAATGTCCAGATATATATCAATGCATGTGTATTTAACAATAAAAAAAAATTTCACATTACCAAAGAATGCAAACCACTGTTCCCATGGCATCCCTAGTGCATACAAATGTCTCTAAGTATTTTAAAGATCATCACATACTTAACAAAGTTATCTATCCCAGCTAACGCTTATTCTGGAACAAAATAAAAACATTTTTTTGAAGTGGCAAGTTATGTAAATCAAAGAGGGTTTGCTTTAAAACTGTATACCAACAATGTTGTATGTACCAAATGTCAATTTCTCATTCCTATAAAAGAATTGTGTCAACTATGTGTTGCGTGAACAAATGAGTTGCAGTGACAGCTCGACTGCTGATACACAGACGCACATCTCAAATATCAGCGCACAAACTCAAAAACTCACTGAACTTTTCAGCTGACTGCTGATTTTACTATTGTGCTATTAGCACAATCTAGTTAGGAGCACCCAGGAATAAAATCGGTAGAAATGTGAGAAATTAAGAGAATTCCAGGGACTGGCACTGTGGTGCAATGGGTTAAAGCCCCAGTCTGCAGTGCTGGTGTGCAATATGGGCGCCAGTTTGAGTCCTGGCTACTCCAGTTTCGATCCAGCTCTCTGCTATGGCCTGAGAACACAGCAGAAGATAGCCCAGGTCCTTGGGCCCCTGCACCCACATTGGGAGACCTGGAAGAAGCTTCTGGCTCATGGCTTCAGATCTCTCTCTTTCTGCCTCTTCCTCTCTGTAACTCTGCCTTTCAAATAAGTAAATAATAAAATCTTTTTTTTAAAAAAGGAGACAATTCCAAAGCCATGATAATGTGTTTATCTGATCCACTAGATGTTTCAAGAATCCAGCAGCAGCTTCTGTTGTCTCCATGAGAGCCACACTGCTCAGATTAAAAAGGAAAATACCAACACAGCTATAAAAAATTGAAATCCTGTCTTTTCCAACAAAATGGATGCAAGTGGAAACCATTATACTTAGTGAAGTAAGCCATTCCCAAAAAGACAGATACTATATGTTTTCCCTGATCTGTGGTGACTAATAGTGCACCTAAAATGTGATGTACTAGAGTGAAATTGACATTTTGAGATTAGATGATTGTTTCCAGCCCTTATCTCTACTGTTGAGGAAGAGTGGTTTTTTTTTTTTTCTTCTTACTATCTGTTGAACTCTTTACTTACTGTTGGGTTAATCTTATGAGTATAAAGTATACTGAAAATAGATCTTTGTAAAAATTAAGGGTGGGAACAGGAGAGAGAGGAGGAAGAAGGATAGAAATGTGGGTGGGAGGGATGGTAGGGTGGGAAGTACCACTATGTTCCTAAAACTGTATATTTGAAATACATGAAATTTATATATCTTAAATAATTTTTTTTTAAAAAAAGGAAAATACCACAAACGTTGACTACTTTTTTGCAGCCCAAATGCCCAAAGAATTTCTCTATTCACATGGCACTGTGAAAGTTACGGAAATGTAACAGGCTTACAGGAGCTTTAACAAGGTACTGTAGGGAGCTTTTCAGAATGTTAACTAACTACAACCTGCCTCTGCCTCAGCCCCCATAATGCATTCCCAGTGGTCCTGGGAAGACAGTGCGTGTGTAAGTAGGGGCTCTGGGTCGGCCTCTCCCTTGTTCCAGCCAAGCTCTTCCTTTCCCTTTTCCAGCCCCTCTGGCCCCAGTCTTTACCCTCACGGCTTCCCTGGTTGGAAGGCTCTGTCTTGTCAGCCCTCACTCGTCCCCGTGTTGGACCACAGCACCTGCCACAGCTGGGCACGGTCATTTGCAAACAAGGACCAGGCTGAGGGCGGTTGATCATGGTTTCTGTCTCCTTGGAGGCTGCCCACAGCTTACAGCACAGAGTAGGCACTAAACACATCCTCTAGAATAAGGGAGAAAGGGACCCCACACTAGCGCCGATTTGGGCAGTGTGAATGGGGTTAACTCTTCTTCCTGGGTATCAAATCCCAGTAAAACCTACTCCTATTAAAAGAAGCCCAACATGTCTTTCAAGAGGTAAGAAGGGTAAGGGAAGCCAAGGTAATGGATTCTCTGAAGGGGGAGGGATGCACTTCCCCTAAATGAGTGTGTTTTCTGCTGGGTACAGGGTCTGGGCTCCATGTCCCTTTACTGTCCTGACCCAGTATTTATCTAGCCTCAACAATCCAATAGCTTCCTTACTCCTTATATACACAGGTATGATACATATTTTATATAAGTATTACTTATTTATGTATTTACATATACTATAAATATATGATTATATAATATATAATGCACAATCTCATGGCTGAAACAGATGTTTAAACAGACGAGATTATGAGGAGGATGGCCCTTTGATCTGAGTTCATTTGGGCAGTAAATGCACACATCTGATTGTTTAAAAGTAACCAAAATAGGGTGGTGTTTGGCCTACAGTCCCACTTGGGACCCTCACATCCTATATCACAGTGTCCTGTTTGAGATCCTGGCTATGCTACCAATTCCAGCTTCCAGCTCATATACACCCTGGCAAGCTGCAAGGGAAGGCTCAAACAGTTGGGTCTCTGCTACCAATAAAGGAGATCCAGATTGAGTTTCCAGCTCCTGCACTTGGCCTGGTCAAACTCCTATCACTCACATGGTTTTGAAGGGTCTTCTAAAAGCTGGCAAAAAGTGCATATTATGAAAAACTTGCAAGGATTTCCACAAGTTTTTGCAACGAGAAGTATCTTTTAATTCAATATTTCTGTGAACAGTTTGATGTGGTCAAGGAGCTCTGATTTCTGTCATGTAGAATGACAGTTAAAAAAATTGGAGAGGGGCTGGTGCTGTGGTGTAGTGGGTAAAAGCCGCCGCCTGCAGTGCCAGCATCCCATCTGGGCACCGGTTCAAGACCCACCTGGCTGCTCCACTTCCAATCCAGCTCTCTGCTATGCCCTGGGAAGGCAGTGGAGGATGGCCCACTGCACCTTCGTGGGAGACCAGGAGGAAGCTCCTGGTTCCTGGCTTTGTATCAGTGCAGTTCCGGCCATTGCAGCCAGTTGAGGAGTGAACCAGAGGATGGGAGACTTTTTTCTCTCTGTCTCTCCTTCTCTCAGTGTGTAACTCTGACTTTCAAATAAATAAATAAATCTTTTTAAAAAAATTGGAGAAGGTTGGAACAGGTAATTGACCTAGCAATTAAGACGTCCACTTCCTATATGGAAGTGCTTAGGTTTCAGACTCGGTTCCTGATTCTACCAGTGCAGACCTTGGAAGGCAGCAATGATCATTCAAGAGACAGGGTTCCTGTGAGAGACCTGGATTGAGTTTCTAACTCCTGGCTTTGGCCAGGACCAACCCAGGCTATTACAGGAATTTTGAGGAATGAACCAATTAAAAAAATTTCAAGAGCTGTCCCAAAGTGCAAGACTTCTTTAAGAGCATCAAAGAAGCAAGCAGCCCCTAAACTCCTTCAGGTTCTGCTCATCTTGTTTGTTACTTGATTTTGTGATTCTGTTACCTTTATGCCACTGAGGCACCACACTGCTTTTTTGATAGTGATTTTGGAAAATATGGTAAGTTAAACATAAACTTTGGATTAACCTGACATCAGGCTGCATGGGTGCACTGCAGTGTCAACTTAGTGCACTCATTACCAAGATTGAATTAGAAAACTTTAATAGTTTGTCAACTGAAACCTTCCTCCCTTCCTTCCTTCCCGTGTTCCTGCTTAAAACAGAGGTTCTCAAAGGGCGGCCCACAGACCTCTGGAGTCCCTGAGATCCATGAAAGCAAAACTACATTCATACTTCTTCTAGAATGTTCAGTTACCTTTTATGTTGTCCTGACATTTGAAATAGCAGTAGTGTGTACAGAGGTGCTCTAGCATGAACCAAGGCATTGAAGCCAAATTGTAGCAGTGGCATGTCTGTTGCTGCCATGCAACTGTAAATAACAACAAAAAATGAGCTTCCCTTATGAATGCCTTTAAAGCAGTCAAAAGGATTAACTTGATTAAGTTTTGATGACAGACTTCTTAACATTCTGTGATGAATGGGAAACATAATGAAGCACTTCTGCTGATGTTTACCTCACAAAACGCACACCTGGGACTACGCTGCAAGTCTAATGTGCTGCTTTTTAAATGCAACTCCATTTTTACTTCCAAGAATGAGTGACAAACCGATATTCAGACATGAGTATTTTGTGAACATTTTCTAGTAAAGGAATGAAGTGAGCCTGTTGCACTAAGAAAAGGAAAACTGAAGTATGTGTTGCTAATAAAATTCAGGTTTCTGAGAAAAGTCAGCATCTGTGAAAATTTTTCTCCATCGCTGTGTGCATGGACAACCTCCCAATACAGAAAAACTTTCCTGATGAGGTTGGAAGCAATAATGATGGATGTGATTTTTTTGAGGTATACAATGAAATTTGCCACTCAGTGACCAACATAGGACATTACAAAATTATGCATGGGTGAAAGATTCAAAGTACAATACACATAAATGGATTTTAGTGAACCAAGTACAACTAACCATAAAAAACTATCATTTGTTGAATTTCCGTGTGGTATAAGACAGCCAAAATCTCAATTATCTAAAAAGACCACTAAAATATTCTATTATTTCCTAGCTATGTGTCCATATAAGACAGTATTTCCTCCCATATTTAAGTCAGGGCAAGATATAGCAACAGAATGCAGGAGCAGACATGAAAAAATCCAATTTTTTTTGTTACTAAGCCAGACATATTTACAAAAATACAAAACAATGTTCTGTCCTGTTTCTTTTTTTATGTTGGAAAATATGCTTAGTTGTCATAAAATATGCTACTTATATTAATATGTAATTGGCTTGCTATTGTTTTTAAATGATTAATAGTTTAAAATCCCTCAGCTTAACTTCTAGTATTATAAATATGGTTGGAGAGAATTTTCATTAAAAAACAGGCGTGCCACCTGAAACCCGCACTGGTCCTTTTGGCAAGTTTGAGAGCTGTCATGGAGACTCCCCGGGGAGCCTCTTGCCAGGAAGGATGGGTAACTGTCATTCTCCTTAGGCCTTCCTGTGATGGGGAAACCCTGCATTGGCAGTCTTCCTGAGAAGTGGGGAAAGCCTCCCACTACAAAGGCACTGAGCGCCACACACTGACTTTTCCTTGGGGATTTTACCACCTGGGTACCACCACTCAGATGCCTTTGATCGCAAATTCAAAAATGAATCCTTCTCCACAGAACTGAGTTCCTGGGGCCACAAGGCAGTAGCAGGTGGGGAAGCCTCGGGTCTCACACTGGGTAGTGGGCATGGATGCCATGGCTTGACGTTGGCAACTTCAGCAGCGGCATTTTGAGGAGTGCGCCCGCCTGCAGGACCCCAGGCCGGGTGTTCTGGCCCTTCCAGCAAACTTCTGTATTAACAGTGAACTTTCAAAAATTTCAAAATTCAGGTGCCAGCTATACACAATAAGATGGGTGGTTTTTAAGTGTTCAATTACATAAATTTTGACAATTGTATACACTGTAACCACCATGCCAAAGACATAAAAAAAGTTGTCTTCACCTTAGAAGGCCAATCAACTTCTTTTTCTCTGAGACAGTAAAACTCTGACTTTTTATTTTTTAAATTTGTTTATTTATTTGATAGGCAGAGTCAGAGACAGATCTTCCATTCACTGGTTCACTCTCCAAATGGCTGCAATGGATGGAGCTGGGCTGATGTGAAGCCAGGAGCCAGGAGTGTCTTCCAGGTCTCCCACGTGGGTGCAGGGGCCCAAGCACTGGGGTCATCTTCTATTGTTTTCCCAGGCCAGAGCAGAGAGCTGCATTGGAAGTGGAGCAGCTGGGACACAAACCAGCACCCATATGGGATGCCAGCACCACAGGCGGAGGCTTCACCTGCTATGCCATAGTGCCAGCCCCTCTGTGACTTCTAGAACCACAGATCAGTTCCAGCTATTCTTGGGCTTTAATTTGCTATCGTTTTCTTTCTGCCCAAAGGATTTCCTTTAGTATTTCTCTGCCGATGATACAGCCTTAGTGTGGTTAGCAAAGTGTTTGTTTAGCCTTTTTACCCAAAGGTATCTCCACCGAGTAGGCACTGGCAGGTGGATCCCACTATTCTTTCAGTAAAGACGTGTTCGCTGCCTGCCTGCTTGCCTCATTTCTTATCTGACTGCATTTAGATGTTCTCTGCATTAATGGCTTCAAGGAATTTAATTAAGATGAGCAGTAGAGTAGTTCCCTTCAAGTTATGTTGGGAGTCTCTGAGCTTTAGGCCCCGTCTGTCCATAGTTCTACTGAATACAGAATTCCAATTACACGTTTATTAAAGTACTTGAAGCTTTCTTATAGTTCACTGAGGTTCCTGAACCTGTGGGTTGATAAGTCAATCTCTCTCTCTTTTTTTTTTTTTTTTGACAGGCAGAGTGGACAGTGAGAGAGAGAGACAAAGAGAAAGGTCTTCCTTTACTGTTGGTTCACCCTCCAATGGCCGCTGCGGCCGGTGTGCTGCAGCTGGCGCTGATCCGAAGCCAGGAGCCAGGTACTTATCCTGGTCTCCCATGGGTTGCAGGGCCCAAGCACTTGGGCCATCCTCCACTGCACTCCCAGGCCACAGCAGAGAGTTGGCCTGGAAGAGGAGCAACCGGGACAGAATCTGGCGCCCCAGGCGGAGGATTAGCCTATTGAGCCGCGGTGCCAGCCAATAAATCAGTCTTGACTGTGATGTCTTCAAATGTTCTGCTGCCCCATTTTTTCTCACTCTTTGCTTCTGGGACTCCTACTGCATGCATTGTAGACCATCTGGTGATGCCTCACAGCTCTCATTGACCAATAACCTTCTCCTCTTCTGTATCAGCTATTAAATAATAGTCAGCTATTAAAACCATAGTGAAATTTTTATTTCTGATACTGAAGTTTTCATTTCTAGCACTTCCTTTTTGCATTTTATAATTTATTTTTTTTAAAGATTTATTTATTTATTTGAAAGTCAGAGTTATTTGAAAGTCAGAGAGAGAAGCAGAGGCAGAAAGAGAGAGAGGTCTTCCATACACTGGTTCACTCCCCAACTGGCCACAGCTGTGCTGATCTGAAGCCACAGACAGAAGCCTTTTCCAGGTTTCTCATGCACGTGCAGGGGCCCAAGGACTTGGGCCATCTTCTACTGCTTCACCAGGCCATCTTCTGGGAGTATTGGAAGTGGAGCAGCTGGGACTTGAACCAGTGCCCATATGGGAGGCCAGTGCTGCAGGCAGTGGCTTTACTCGCTATGCCACAGCACCGGCCCCTGCATTTTATAGTTTTTATTTTTCTGTCCTATCTCCTAGTTCTTCATACACATGGTATACCTTCACTAGATTCTTGAACATACCTATACAGCTATCAGTCTCTGATAATTGCAACTCACTGACTCTAACGACGCCTGTCGACCATTTCCTTTTGCAACTGCATGTATCAGACTTTCTCATGCCTTTGTGTGTCTTTTTATGTTTGAATGTATAGCAAACAGTGTTGTTTAAAACAACACTAGAGGCTAAGTGACGCTCTCAGAAAAAGGCCCACCCAACTTGTCAGATCGTCAGTCTGAGGAGGGGGGCAGTCTATGTAAACTCCCAGTTGGCTGAACTTGGCCCGGTTTGTTGCAGCTTTGGTTAGATTCAATACCATGCTGCCTTTACGTGCAGATGGGCAGGATCAGGGCCTGGGAGCTGAGCACTGATACCGCCGTGCTTCACAGCCTAGAATCTAGCCTTCCAAACCACAGATCTCTTTACAGCTTGGCTGCCAGCTTGCAGGGTTCTCTTTTCTTGCCAGTCCTGCCCCAAGGCTCCTTCACTCTGCTGTTTAACACCCTAGTTTTGGGAAGGCAATTCCTATGGTTATTCCAGCATATCTGACAGACACATGGTAAGACACATTTACCAACTGGCAGATCCAGAACTATTTGTTCAGTGCAGTAACTCCCAGTGGCTAGCACAGATTAGGCATCCAAAAGTGTTGATGACTGTTTAATGTTCATCTTCTTCACTTTCCCTTTATCCCTCAATTTTATGAATCTGTTCATGGTAGTGAAGGTTACAATTTTGTCTACAGGTTACAGAGTATCATGATGGGACCAGAGGGTGAGCAGAAGTCACTGAGAAAAAAACTGGTCACAGTGACCTTGGCTTTCTTCTCTTTTGGACAGAGGGTGAGTGAGTGCAGCAGGGATTATAAAAATTAAATCTGGGTGATGGTGGTTTTGTATTGAGTAAGATGTTTAAGAGTGGGAGCATGGAGCTGGAGTTGTGGCACAATGGGGTTAAACTGCCTGTGCATCCTACATGAGGGCCAATGTGACTCCCAGCTGCTCCACTTCTGATCCAGCTCCCTGCTAATGCGCCTGGGAAAGCAGCAGCAGATGACCCACGTGTTCAGGCCCCTGCCGTTGACGTGGGAGACCCAGATGATGGAGTCCCAGTCTTGGCTGCTGTGGCCATTTGGGGAGTAAATCAGTGGATGGCGGCATTCTAATTCTGCCTTTTAAATAAATAAAAGCAATCTTAAAAAAAAAGGACTGGAAACATATATTGATGTCAGCCAGAGGAATGGGCTTCATGAAGTAGCCATCTTTTTTTTTTTTTTTTTTTTTTTTTTTGGTAACCAAGCATCTGAGTCGTCTTTGTCTATATTTGGGGGGAACTCTTCTACTTTTTAATCCTGGTTGGATACAGAGTTCCTAAGGATCTGAGATGCTCTCCTCCTCTGCCTTCCTGAAAAGGAAGGTGGGGCAGATAACTGAGCCTCTGCCAACCAGCCGCATCCATTCATGGCAGGAAGAAGCTGAGCTCCTGCTCTTGGCAGCGAAGGCATCTGAAAAGCAGTGTGTGTGTGGGGGGGGCACACTGATGGGGAAGCTTGTGTCTAGGAACAAGTCAGTGCAGCAGACGTACAAGTGTGGTGGCCTCAGAAGAACACAGCTGTGCACAAGGCGCTCCTGGCCCTCCAGCTCCCTTGGCGATTCTGAGAGCCACCCAAGGATATCTTAATGAATTCTTTTTTTTTTTTTTTAATTTAAATTGCCAAAGGAGGCTCCTGCTGCGTATCAATCAGAATGCTGCCTGCTTTCCTGGATGACTGGGTGCAGTTTCCAAGATCTCAATAGCAGCATTCAGTGTCTGAGACGATGCACAGCAGCCGGAGAGGCAGGACTGACCTTTCATCTGAATGTGACTCATTCCCGGAGCACAGGAGACCCCTGCTAGCACCTGTATTTATTTTTTCCTTCCCTCATCTAAAGGCAGTGTGGGAGGAAAAGGGGACAAGCAAATTAAAAGCTCAAATCAATGACAATCTTATTATAAATTTCTGATTATTATTTAGGATTTATATCCCTCTCTGGGCCGTCTATATTTTTTGCTTTTCAGCGATCCGTGCGTCACACTTCTGTCACTTGGGTGGCTCTATCTCTCTTTCATCATGTGAGTTGACATGATTGAAAGTAGACTATCACTGTTACTATGGATTTAATTCCACAAAGCTATTTATATTAAAGTTTCCTTTTCAGATAAGTCATTATTTTTCTTATTATAAAGTCTGAATTTCCTGGTTTGGTTTCTTCCTAATAAGGAAACAACAGAGGTCATTTTAGGAAAACAGGAGACGTCATATGTCCCTTCTCCCACATTGTTGGAAAGAGGATGCCAACTTTCCAGCCAAAGACCTCCCACATAGATTTGTGAAGAGTTAACTATATCTGTGGGAAGTAACTTTTCCAAAGAAGGTAAATAAACAAACACCATTTGCAATAGTAAAGTTCCAACAAATTTATGTGAAAGCTAATTCATCACACCCATTCTCACTTGATCTCTCTGGTGCCCACTTTTGTTGCAAGTTCATCCACTGGAAATTGTTTTAAATTAAATTTTGCAGGTAAAGTTCTGGAAAATGTCATTCCTAACAACGGGCTCAATCATGCTTCTAAATTTATTTCTGTTTTTTTTTTTCCTAAATTCTGTTAAACTAAGAAAGTTCATTGGGTTTTTATTTCTCTCAACTTAAAATTATGTTCCTGAATATGTATATAGGAAATGCATGATTAAATAAAATTTTTAAAAAATAAACAACTAAACCCTCAAAGAATGTGGGAGGATCTTAACAAGAAGCTATCTAACTCATAAGGTCCAATGTATTAGGGCCGGCACTGTGGCACAGCGGGTTAACACCCTGGCCTGAAGCTCTGGCATCCCATATGGGCGCTGGTTCGTGTCCCGGCTGCTCTACTTCTGATCTAGCTCTCTTCTATGGCCTGGGAAAGCAGTAGAAGATGGCCCAAGTCCTTGGGCCCCTGCACCCACGTGGAAGACCCAGAAGAAGCTCCTGGCTCCTGGCTTCAGACGGGCCCAGCTCCTGCCATTGTGGCCATCTGGGGAGTGAACCAGCAGATGGAAGACCTCTCTTTCTCTCTCTCTCTCTCTCTCTGTGTAACTCTTGACTTTCAAATAAATAAATAAAAAGGTTCAATGTATTTGTCAGAGAGTGTACTAATGTTTTTCTTCTTTGAGTATGGAGGTCTTTTTTCCTGGAGGCACAGCCTTGGACTTCCTGTTTGAGATGAAAAGGCTACTGAAAGCGGAAGAGCAGTAAACTCTCCATTCTCATTTGCAGCGCGAGTTACAAATGAGGACACCAGGTGTTATCTGGTGGAGGCGCACACCTCGGCTTCCTTTCAGGGAAAACTCAGGAGTGCCATCTAGTTGTTGTTGTTGTTGTTTAAAAAACAAAACAAAACAACAAAAAAAAAAAAAAAACAAAAAAAAACAGGAGACTAGACTGTACCCAAATAATGGGCAGTGAGTCCTTAGTAAAACTGTGTTCTTGGGGCTGGTGCTGTGGTGCAGCGGGTTAACGCCTTGGCCTGAAGCGCCGGCATCCTATATGGGCACCGGTTTGAGACCTGGCTGCTCCACTTCCAATCCAGCTCTCTGCTATGGCCTGGGAAAGCAGTAGAAGATGGCCCAAGTCCTTGGGCTCCCACACCCACATGGGAGACCTGGAAGAAGTTTCTGGCTCCTGGTTTCAGATCGGTGCAGCTCCGGCTATTGCGGCCGTCTGGGGAGTGAACCATTGGATGGAAGACCTCTCTCTCTGCCTCTTCTCTTGCTGTGTAACTCTGACTTTCAAATAAATAACTAATAAATACATTTTTAAAAAAACCTGTTCTCCAGGCACCCAGCTTAGTGGGCTAAGCCTCTGCCTGTGGCGCTGGCTTCCCTTATGGGTGCCAGTTCATGTCTCCTCTTGCAACCCAGCTCTCTGCTATGGCCTGGGAAAGCAGCAACAGATGGCCCAAGTGATTGGGCCCCTGCACCTGCGTGGGAGACCTGGAAGAAATTTCTAGCTTCTGGCTTATCAGCTCAGCTCTAGCTGTTGCAGCAATTTGGGGAGTGAAACAGTAGACGGAGGCCTTTTCTGTCTCTCCTTCTCTCTGTAATTCTGCCTCTCAAATTAATAAATAAATCTTTTTTAAAAATCTGTGTTCTTTAGCACAGCTAGTAACAGAGGGGAAGGGACAGAACATACTGATGCAAGTATAAGATGTGCTAGGAAGTGTGCAGTAAGTGGGAGAACCTAGGCACCATGGGAACATGGAGGACAGAAATTACTCATAGCTGGAAGGATCAGAAAAGACTTCCAAGGAGCAGCGAGTCTGTGCCCTGTGAAGACGGTGGTACAGGTGTCAGGAAGTGAAGTCCTGGGAGAACCTCATGATCAAGAAAGGGGTTTAGTGGCTCATTTGGTTAATCCTCCGCCTGCGGCGTCGGCATCCCATATGGGTGCCGGGTTCTGTCCTGGTTGCTCCTCTTCCAGTCCAGTGCTCTGCTGTGGCCTGGGAGTGCAGTGGAGGATGGCCCAGGTCCTTGGGCCCCTGCACCCACATGGGAGACCAGGAGGAAGTACCTGGCTCCTGGCTTCGGTTCGGCACAGCGCCGGCCGTAGCGGTCATTTGGAAGGTGAACCAACAGAAGGAAGACCTTTCTCTCTGTCTCTCTCACTGTCTAGCTCTATCTGTCAAATAAATAAAAATATATAAGAAAAAAAAAAAAGAAAGTGGTTTAGCCTAACGTTCTCCAAAGGGGCATGGGAAACACTTGAGCCTGTGATGGGCAGAGATGAAGGCTGGTTTTGCAAACTAAAGACAAATCCCTAATTTATCTCGGTACAACTTTAAAATTTCATATATCAAAGATGTTCTTAAAAGTGTTTATCATTGGGGTAGGCAGGGTTATGCTATAGCCTGCAGTGCTGGCATCCCCTATTAGAGCCCGCGTTTGGGTCCCAGCTACTCTGCTTCCAATCCAGCTCCCTGCTAACAGACCTGGGAAGGCAGCAGAAGATGGCCCAAGTACTTGAAACCCTGCTACTCATATGGGAGACCTAGATGGAGTTCCTGGCAAAAAGGCTTCAGCCTGGCCCAGCCCTGGACCATGGAGGCCATTTGGGGAGTAACCCAGTGGATGGAAGAGCTCTCTTTCTGTGTCAATGTCACTATGCCAATGTCACTTAATTTATTTCAAATAAATTAAGAAAATCCTTTTTTTTTTAAAAAATGTATTTGTTTACTTGAAAGTCAGAGTTACACAGAGAGAAGGAGAGGCAAAGGAGAGAGAGAGAAAGAGAGAGAGAGGTTTTCCATCCACTGGTTCACTCCCCAGATGACCATAATGGCAGGAGCTGTGCTGGTCCAAAGCCAGGAGCCAGGAGCTTCTTCCGGGTCTCCCACACAGGTGCAGGGGCACAAGGACTTGGGTCATCTTCTACTGCTTTCCCAAGCTAGATCAGAAGTGGAGCAGCCGGGACACGAACTGGTGCCCATATGGGATGCTGGCACTGCAGGTGGCAGCTTTACCTGCTAGGCCACAGTGCTGGCCTCAGGAAATCCTTTTTTAAAAATTCCTTATCCAGGGGCCATGTTGTGGTGTAGAGGGTAAAGCCACTGCCTGTAATGCCAGCATTCTATGTGGGTGCTGGTTCATGTCCTGGCTGCTCCATTTCTGATCCAGCTCCCTGCTAACGGCTTAGGAAAAGCAGTGGATGATGGCCCAATTACTCGGGTCCCTGCAACCCACATGGGAGACCTGGATGAAACTCTTGGCTCCTGGCTTCAGCCTGGCCCAGCTCTAGTCATTGGGGCTATCTTGGGAGTCAACCAGCAGATGGAAGATCTCTGTCTCTGTCTCTCCCTCTCTAACTCTTTCAAAATAATTAAATATTTAAAAAATAAAATAAAAAAAAAGTACCTATCACTATGTCAGGTTGGGATTGCCAAAGCCACACAGGACTTCCAGCTTGCAGATAACAGTGCACATTAGCATTGCTAAGGCCTTTGAACGCTGCAAGAAGCAAATCCTGTAAACTGAGTAACTCAGCCTTCCTCAAAGACCAGGAAGTCCTTTTGAAAGCGATACGATTAACTCTGCAGAAAACTGTCCACAAGGACATTTGCTTTGTGAGCTCCTGAAACCCCAGGGTGAGGCTCCGTTTCTTGTTGGGACAGCGCTCTCTGTTTAGTTATCTGCCTACCATACAGATAAGAACTCTTCCCTTGTTCTAGCAAGCCAGAGTGCTGGAGTCAAACTGAAGACAACCTCATGAGAGAACAATGAATCCATTGAAAATAAATACTCCCACTTCCCAATTTCACACATATTGGTAAATTCAGTGCTCCCGTTTGAAATTTAGCTTTTTGTGATTATAGTTTTTTATATTAAGTGATGAATGATAATCACCTCTGGGAAGATGGATTTACAGTGTTATTAGTTACTTACTAGTTGGCCTGTATTTTATGATTTTGTTTTTGAAAATAAATATTCTTTTGTTAAAAAGAAGAAAGAAATCCAATTTATGTAAAATGTAGAAACATTTCATATTACTTATTCCTATTTCACATTTATTATGTGTCAGGTTCTATAGAAATGTAATAGGCGATTTCTGTCCGTAAGATTTTGGACTACATTTGTTTTGCTTGTTTGGTAACATCGCATTTTTTTTTTAATTTTGCAAAAATTAATACAAAATGAGTGCTTTCACTGACCAGGTCTGTCCACAGGCTTACTTCCTTCCACTTTAACCTGAACTTTGGCACAGTTCCAGTACTTCACTGCAAATGGGGTTTGTTACTCTATCTATCTATCTATCTATCTGACAGATAGAGTTAGACAGTGAGAGAGACAGACAGACAGAAAGGTCTTCCTTCTGTTGATTCATCCCCCAAATGGCTGCTACGGCCGGCGCTGTGCCGAACCGAAGCCAGGAGCCAGGTGCTTCCTCCTGGTCTCCCATGTGGGTACAGGGGCCCAAGTACTTGGGCCATCTTCTACTGCTTTCCCAGGCCATAGCAGAGAGCTGGACTGGAAGAGGAGCAACCAGGACTAGAACCCGGCACCCATATGGGATGCCGGCGCCGCAGGCAGAGGATTAACCTAGTGAGCCACGGTGCTGGCCCCTACTCTATTTATTTTTACTAAGAATGTTTTATCTACTTCCTAACAAAAAAATCCTTAATGTTTACTGCCTGTCTCATGGACTATGAGAAATGTCCAATGAGGGCAAGACACGTGTTTTGAATTTACTTGCAGTAAATCTGACCCAGGCTGACATAAGGTTTCTTAGTGCCCTGCATCTATCACCCTTTCAGACACAGACGTCTGTCAGCACTGCTTACTGGGATGTGACATCATATATGCCATATACACTGTGTCACCTTTCAATAGGCCATAATACTTAATTCTGAAGTGCCCCAAGGGTCCTGGCCAGGGCTGAGGATCTGCATTCTTTTGTGGATGTATATTAGTTAATTTATTTTTACTAGACAGCTTGATATTTCCAACTATTTTCCAATACAACCATTCATAAAAGGAACTTGTAGCTGAAAGTGAGTTGGGAATAAAGTACACAAGCAGACAAAAATGGAAAATGTACAAAAATCATTAAAATGTTGCCAAGATCGCAAAATACCAGCATGACCTGTAATCAGGAGTATTAACTTCTGAATTACTGGTTACACAGATGGGATTGTTTTTTCATAAAAATACATTACTATTTCCTATGAAGAATGTCAAATTTCATTTGCTCAACATTCTTATAACACCTATTTATTTGTCAAAAAGCCATCACATGCCGTCATGGTTCTGGGTGCTGAGGACACAGCGATGCCAGAACTCCTATTTCATGTTCTTTGAGGCAAACAGCTCTCGGATAACTTCATTCCTGATTCTGTGTCACTTTCCTACCCTTGCTTTTCTGTCACCTTCCTTTTTATTTATTTTTTATCCAAATTTTAGTGTCATTTACCTTCTCCTGCTTCCTTTATAGTGTATGAGCTCCTTTTAGTTTATAAAGTATCTTAAACATTTTGGACCTACGGGAATGGAAATAAATAAAGCATTAAGTGAATGAATGATTAATAAATGTGCGTACTCTTTCCCTGTGTAGCTACAGGATTTTTGTTTTGTCTGATCAAGCACTGTAGGACTTTGTCACCTGCAGAACTTTGTCACCTGCTGCAGTGGATGAGCGCTAAGAGTTAACATGGAATTAATTCTCTGCTCTTCTTCCTTCAGTCCCCTCAACATTTTAGAAGAAAAAACAGACAAGCAAGCATCACTATGATCCTCCCTCTCTCTCTCTCTCTCTCTCTCTCTCTCTCTCTCTCTCTCTCTCATAAATTCCTGATTTGTTCTTTACCAGGCAGTCTATGTCGGGGTTACATCTGTTATTGTTGAATTTAGCTAAGGAAGGGATTTCTATATTTCCCATCCTAATGGAAGAAATGGCTACAAACATTTATGAGCAGATAAATGTGAATAGGGAAAATAAAATGTGAATATTTAAAGAACTAGTTTGGTAAGACAAACAATGCAATTCTTTAGGCAGAGGAATTAATTTTAATTATAGCATAAGGTTTACTTGACCTTTGATAGGAATCTGGTAGTTTATAGCTTTTTAAAAAAGAATGAAATTCAACGAGGAGGACAGGTCCTAGGAAAACCTTTTTGTAGGTGTGCTTCCTGCAATGATCGCTTCAGAGACTTGTCACATGGGAGGACAGGAGGTTCCTGCCTCAGACACAGGGGCTGAGGCCACCCTCCAGATCTGGATGAAACCAGACCAGGAGCCTTCCGAGGCTCACTCAAACAGCTGCCAGAAACACGCATCTTTAGGATGGCACGGAAAGGGTGTGAGGGGCAGAGGGGCAGAGGGGCAGAGGGGCAGAGGAAGGTGAGGCCTGCTAGCCCTGCACCTTCCCAGCACTTGGTGTGAGCAAAGCTTCGATTCCTTCCGTGTGTTCACGCCACCAGCTCTGCAGTTCTGCCTGGGGCCGGCTGGCTTTGGGTGGAATCGGAGGAAGGGCTCCGGGGGAGGGCATTCCTGTGTGTTCCCTTTCCCTCCTTTCCACAGCCCGAACCAGCATGGCGCTCTCAGCTGATTGGTGCATTTTAGAAATTCAAAACAAGGGGAAAAAAAAAAACAAAACTGAAGATGGTCATATGAGATGTAATGGAAAAAAAGAAAAAAAAAAAAAAGAACGCACATCTATGTTGGGAGAGCTCCCTCACTTCAACCCAGCTCACAGAAATGCTGGCTGTGTATTACCATGGACCACCATGACAGCAGCCGCCTCCCCAACCTGCTCACACAGTATGACTCCTCCAATGGAAGGGACTGTCCATGCTCATGAGATTAGGTGTTTTAAGAGATGGGATGTCTGCCCACGGTGAAACAGTCTTCTAGTATTTACTAAAAGTCTGACAGTACAGGTCTGGGCAAACTGCTCTGTCACAAAAATTAAAACGTTCCAAGACACAACAAGTGCTCTGAATGTTAACTATGGATAATGGATACCAATGCAGACCATAATTTAAAAAGGAAAAGAAAAAAGTGTGCACCAATCACATGCATTTGTTTTTGAGATATTCTCCTAGCTGCAGCTAACCGTCAGCAAGGGTAAATACACTGTTTACTCTTTTTGACTCAGGTGCTTATTGCGATCAACGAAACTCACCTGCAAGCAAATTGCCAGGTTCACTCTACAGCCAAATGAGGTGCTTACAGCCCGTGGATGGAGGCCCAGGTCTTTGAACAATTTTGAGAATGACTGTGTGAGGGCTATTCGTGGCCGTTCTTCTGCCACAACAACACAGGTCCTTACTCGGGACAAGTCCAGTCCTCGTGCCTAGAAATGATGACAGTGCCACTAGGTCAGCCTTCATCAAGTTTTTTTTAGCTTTGTGTAACCAAGCCTCTTTCCCTTGAAAGCCCATATAAACAACAGAAAATGTAATACACTCTTCATTTTCAGATCTGTGTCCATGGCATTGATTAACTCATTCCAGAATGTTGGGGAAAAACATACACTCATTCAGTATGCTATTACAAACGTATTTTAATCAATGGCAAGAAATAATGGTGACTATCATGCATAGGAAAAAGAATTTGCTAGATAAAACAACCAAAGGACAAGGTTTGGAGAAGAAGTGTTTGAATGCATTTTTTTTTTTTTTTTTTTTTTTTTTACAGGCAGAGTTAGACAGTGAGAGAGACAGAAAGGTCTTCCTTCTGTTGGTTCACCCCCAAAGCCAGGAGCCAGGCACTTCCTCCTGGTCTCCCACGGGGTGCAGGGCCCAAGCACTTGGGCCATCCTCCACTGCACTCCCTGGCCACAGCAGAGAGCTGGCCTGGAAGAGGGGCAACCAGGACAGAATCCAGCGCCCCGACCGGGACTAGAACCGGGGGTGCCGGCGCCACAGGCAGAGGATTAGCCTAGTGAGCTGCGGCACTGGCCAGATTTAGGATCTTTTGAGCAGACCTAATAGGGGCACACACTCATGGCGAAGCAAGTTCTCGCGTGGGAACAGCGGGGACCTCGGCCCGCTGCGGCGAGCAGCTCCAGGGAGGCACCGTCACAGGACATGGGGTGACACAGGACACGGTGAGGACAGGTGAGGGCCCGCGGCCGCTTACCTTGAGGGATTCCGTTTGCGAGCCCAGCCCCTTGGTACACAGCTCCATCACGGAGTACGAGCAAAACGTGTCCCGGACTTTATACTGACTCACGGCGAGCAGCCACAGGGCAGGGTTGCTTTCCAGCTCCGACGGGGGGATCAGAATGGACTGGTGCCCCGAGTACACGCTGCGGAGACACAAGCGGCTGTCAGCGCGCGCTGGGCCACGGACGGGGCCACGGACGGCGCCACGAGGACCCAGGAGAAACAGCGGAAGGGCGGTTTTGTCATTTGGCAGGTGGGAGTGAGGAGACCAGGTGTCTACAGAGAATGAAATCGCGTTCATGACCGCATTCTGGAAAGCACCAGGACTCCGGGGATTAGTCGCTTCCGGTTTGGCCACTGGGCGCACACAGCTTCTCTCAGAGCTGCTGCCTCAGCAAGCCGGGCCGTCTTTCCATGGCCGTCACGTTTTGGTGAAAAGACCCGGATGGGACCGGCGCGCCTGCATGGGGCCAGCGCGGCAAGCGGCGGTGAAAAGAAATGCACCTGCGGCAGCGGCCGAGCACGGATCTGCCAGTTGCTGCGAAGGAGGTGCTGTTGGCACGTGACCGCCAGCCCCACCCAGTAGCTTTGAGCTCAGTGGTTGGGACAGAGACTGCAGAACCGAAAATCGTATGAAACGGCCTTTTAAGAAAAAGGTTAGGGCACTGTGGTGCAGAGTTAAGTGGAAGAAAATTCTAAGCGCCCAAGGTCGTCGGTCTTTTTTAAGTTTGGATTTTTACTTTGATAGGATGCAAACAATCACCAAACAGAAGAACTAAGGCCAGTATAAACATTCTTTAGTTTTTACCTTTATAACGACGGAGCATATTGCGAGGAACAAGAAAAAGTGGTATTACACAAAGAGCCTTCGAAAAGTTCAAGGTAGATTGCACACCATGAAAAACATCAGGCATGGACATCAAAGATTCTGTCCCACAACAAACTTCCTACTTGGCCATGGACGTTTTGAAGCACTCTAAAATACTTCAGTTCCTCATCAATTCGTGGAATAAGCGTAGGATTAAAATAATGAAATATTTGCCCAAATTGTATTTTAAATGAAGGTTTTAATTTTTTGTTTACTATGCTGTCAACATTGTTACCATCTATTATAATAAAACAGTTGAGATGTTTAAATAAAAGGAATTTTCCAGCTACACAAAATTTCATTCATGAAATAGGACATGGGGCCTCAGTAACTGATGTGTTACAATACTAAAGCCAATTTTTCTTTAATGTGGCCAATCTTATTTTTAAAAATTCTTTTTTTTTTTTTTTTGACAGGCAGAGTGGACAGTGAGAAGAGACAGAGAGAAAGGTCTTCCTTTTCTGTTGTTTCACCCTCCAATGGCCGCTGTGGCTGGTGTGCTGCGGCCGGTGCACCACGCTGATCCGAAGCCAGGAGCCAGGTGCTTTTCCTGGTCTCCCATGCAGGTGCAGGGCCCAAGCACTTGGGCCATCCTCCACTGCACTCCCGGGCCACAGCAGAGAGCTGGCCTGGAAGAGGGGCAACCGGGACAGAATCCAGCGCCCCGACCGGGACTAGAACCTCGTGTGCCAGCGCTGCTAGGTGGAGGATTAGCCTAGTGAGCCGCGGCGAAGGCCATGGAAAATTATTAAAGGACTGTGACAGAGGACATTTTGGGGGTAAGTTTCTATTTCTCCCTTCATTTTTCTATATTAGAGTTTCCTTTATTAAAAGGAAATTTAACAAACACTGACCTTTTCTGTGGCCTTTTCAACGGGTTTAATCATTTGAAACTAAGAAGTTGGTCACAGAATTTGTGTGTGTGTGTGTGTATGAGAGAGAGAGAGAGCGGGAGACACAGAGAGAAATATCAGCCCTCAAATCATTACTGTCATAAATAAGCTATTTTTGTCTTAATATTTAAAGTTTTATTGTGGTATAACAAAGATCATATACAATTTACCATTTTTACAATTTCTAAATGTAAATTGTGGTGGCATTAATGACGCTCCCAGTGATGTGCAACCATCACCTCTACCTACTTCCAAAACTTGTTCTTCACCCTCAACTGAAACTCCATGGCCATTTAGCAGTAATTACCCATTCTTTTCTACTCCACCCCTGGGAACTCTCCAATCTGTTTCTGTCTCCATGAATCTGCCTACTCTAGGCATCTCATATAAGTGCAACCACAGAGTATTTGTCCTTTTCTGTCTGTCATATTTCACTTAGCAAACTATTTTTGAGGCTCATCTGCACTGTAGCATGTGTCAGAATTTTCTGTCATTTTATGGCTAGATAATAACTGTTATGTGTATGTCACTTTTTATCCACTCATCCACTGGTGGACACTTTGCTGGTTTCCACCTTTGCCAACTGTGAATAAAGCTCAATGAATACTGTATCATTATTTGAGTACCTCTTATCGGTTTTTTGGGGGGAGTATACTCCTAGGAGTAGAAGTACTGCTGTATATGATAACTTTGTGGTTAACTTTTTGAGGACTCATCAAACTGTGTTCTATGGCAGCTTCACCATTTAACCACTGGCATGTGTACAAGTTCCAAATTTTTCCACATGTTTGCCAACATTTGCTATTTTCCAAGTTTTTGATGATAGCCATTGTAGTGGCTATGAAGCAACATCTCACTTAATTTGCATTCCCTATGGAAATCTACAAGCTACTTTTATAATTACCATATCAAAATCAACTTGAAAATTATAACATTCAATTTTAAAGTTTTTTTAATTAATATTTGTCTTTGGAAAATTAGGTCAGCAAAGATCACTTTATAAGTTACAGGATACAATATATAAAAAGGTAGCACTTTTATACCAATAAAAATAAAATAAATTTTATTTATTTTATTATGGATTAGAGAATTAATATCATTAAAATGAACACATTACTCAAAGTGATCTACAGATTCAGTGCAATCATAATCAAATACCAATGATGTTTTTCAGAATAGAAAACAGAGAAGACCAAGAGTAATCCTTGGGGGTCTGGAGACTGGGTAGATAAGCATCACAATACCTGACTTCAAAATATACCACAAAGCTCCAGTGGCCAAAACAGCATGGTGCTGGCATAAAAACAGACTTACAGACCAACTGGAACAGAGTAGAGAATGGAGAAACCAGTCCATATAAATGCTGCCAACTGATTTTTGACAAAGTCATCAATAAAATACACTGGAGAAAGGACAATCATTTCAGTAAATGGTGCTGTGAAAACTGGCTATCAGATCCAATTATATTCCTACTTTTCACCATACACAAAAGTTGGCTCAAAAGTCCTAAAATTTTGAAACCAGAAGAAACATAGGTGAAGCACTTCAGTACTGTGTATAAACAAAGATCTTTTGGATGAGGCCCCCCAAAGAACAGGCAGTGAGAGTGAAAATAGATGACATTTTACCAAACTAAGAATCTTCCACACAGAAAAACAGAGTGAAAAGCCGACCAGCAAAATGGGAGGAAATATTTTCAAACTATGCATTTGACAAGGTACTAATATTCAGGATACATAAAGCTAGCTCAACAATTCAACAGCAAAAAATTAAACAATCCAATTTTCAAATGGGCATAGGATATGAATAAAAATTCTTTAAAAAGACAAATTATCAACAAATATATGAAAAATGCTCCATGTCACTAATCACCAGGGAGCTGCAAATCAAAACCATAATGAGATACCACCTCACCCTGCTCAGAATGGCTATTATCAAAGAGACAAAAATAACAAATGCTGATGAGGACGTAGAGAAAAGGGAACTCTTATATACTGTTGGTAGGACTGTAAACAGTACACCCATTGTGGAAAACAATGAGATTCCTTTAAAAAAAAAAAAAAAACCTGAAAACCAAACTATCATATGATCTAGCAATACCACTCCTGGCATATATTCAAAGGAAAGGAAATCACTACATCACAGGGACATCTGTGCTCCCATGTTTACTGCAGCACTATTCACAACAGCCAAGATGTGGAATCGTCTCGGGTGAATGGATAATGTGGAACATATACACAATGGACTACTATTCTCCCATGAAGAGAATGACATCCTGTCAGCTGCATCAATGTGGAGGAACTGGAGGAGGACATGTTCAAACTCATTTGTGGAAAGGAAAAAACTGATCTCATAGAAGAGACTGGAATAGTAGTCACTAGGGACTGGAAAGGGTAGGGAAAGGAGGGATGGAAAGAGGTTAGATAGACGGAATTAGTGTGGAATTCTAAAGCCCAGCAATGTAACCAGTCTACAACAATCTGTGATATATTTCAAACTGTGGAAGAATCTGAAGGTTACCAACCCATAGAAATACTTAATGTCTGAGGGGATGGAAATGCTAATTACCCTAATTTGATCATTACACCTTATGTAGATAGCCGCAGTACCTCATAAATATGTATACAAATATTACATGTAAATAAAAAATTCCAAAAAACATTTTACAATGAGGTTAGAGATTCAATGGTATTACAACATATATTCATATATTCATATATTTGGCGCACCTAAAGACTTTCAAATACTTATTACAAGTAACATCTTAACAAACTAAACTTCTGTACCCAGCTCTTGGATTTTGTGAAACTAAACTTTCATTCAGATGTTCTTTTATCCAAATCCAAGGTTCTTTAAAACCAGTGTCCCTCTCTCTCTCTCTCTGATTTAGAAAGCCAACCCAAAAAGAATTTTCCAACATGTTTTTCACTTTTAACGTTTACCACTCATTATTATTTTTTTAAGATTTATGTATTTATTTGAAAGTCAGAGTTAAACAGAAAGAGAAAGAGAGGCAGAGAGAGAGAGAGGTCTTCCATCCACTAGTTCACTTCCCAACTGGCCTCAATGGCCAGAGCTAAGCTGATCCAAAGCCAGGAGCCAGGTGCTTGTTCTGGGTCTCCCACGGAGGTGCAGGGGCCCAAGCACTTGGGCCATCTTCTGCTGCTTTCCCAGGCCATAGCACAGAGCTGGATCAGAAATGGAGCAGCCAGGACTCGAACTGGTGCCCATATGGGAGGCTGGCACTGCAGGCAGCGGCTTTACCCACTGTGCCACAGTGCCAGCCCCATCACTCATTATTCTTAAAATAACCTTCCAAGGGGCCACTTTTGTGGCACAGAGGGTTAAGCCACTGCCTGTGGTGCCAGCAGCCCATATCAAAGGACCAGTTCAAGTCCTGGCTGCTCTACTTCCAATCCAACTCCCTGCTAGCATGCCTGAGAAAGCAGCGGAAGATGGCCCAAGTATTTGGGGCCCTGCCATCTACATGGTTGAGCTGGATGGAGTTCCTAGCTCCTGGCATTGGCCTGGAGCAGCTCTGGCTGTTGAAACCATTTGGAGAGTGAACTAGTGGATGGAAGATCTCTCTTGCTCTCTCTCTCAATTCTGCCAAATAATTAAATCTTTACAAAAAAAAAAAAAGAAGAAAGAAAGAAAGAAAGAAAGAAAGAAAGAAAGAAAGAAAGAAAGAAAGAAAGAAAGAAAGAAAGAAAGAAAGAAAGAAAAGAGAAGTTCCCCAGAACCATCCACTTAGGGTTTGAAAGAAAAGTCCCATCTCCTTGGCTCCAACAGCATAGGTTGGTGGATGCCTTACGCCTCCTCCACTGTCTCCACACAGGTCCTATGCAACAGGTTTTGTAGACCAGTCTTATTTCCAGGATCTGTCACAGCTGAGACACACATAACCCTACTCTCCCATCTCCCACTAGGACCTTCACCAGTGGATCTTATCCCAGCCTTTTTCCTATGATGGGCAGTATCTCTCCTTGCTAGTACTTGCTGTTACTATTTTCAGTCTCACTGCCACAACACAGCACTCCATAATCGCCGATCGAAGCTGATCCGAAGCCGGGAGCCAGGTGCTTCTCCTGGTCTCCCACACGGGTGCAGGGCCCAAGCACTTAGGCCATCCTCCACTGCCTTCCAGGGCCACAGCAGAGAGCTGGCCTGGAAGAGGGGCAACCGGGACAGAATCCGGCGCCCCGATCGGGACTAGAACCGGGTGTGCTGGCGCCGCTAGGTGGAGGATTAGCCTAGTGAGCCACAGCACCGGCCTAGATTGTTTCTTATTAGCTAATGTGCCGACTCCAGTTGGAAACCTCTAGGCAGCACTGAGCAGGAAGAAATAAAAACCATGGAAAACTTACCTCTGCTGAATGGATATTAGGAGAATCTAAGGGGCTCCATACGGGGTCACACACCAGGTAAAAAGTCCAAGATCTAACGAGCCTACACATTATACCTTAACTACCCACTCTGAGATGTGACAGAACACAGTGCTTATGTTAACACCAAATGCTATTCAACCGGATCATGAATCAGAGTTAACAATAAGGCTTTAATTAGAGTTTCCTGTATGCCTTTTATTGCAGCTCGGATTAAAACAGCGACTTCACACTACACACTTCATATTTCCATGTCAGGTACCAAACATGACCATGACAATCAGTTCCATACTGTTCCCATGACTGCTTCTTAGATGTTCTCATAAAGAGACCCAAACTGAAGAAAATTGAACACGAATAACCCACACTAGCATTCTCAAGATTATCCAACAAGATGAATTCATGATCTGCTTGGTCAGAAGTGTTAGCACTGGAAAGGGGTTGGGTCCAGACAAGAGAAATTTCAAGCACAGCTGTGAAAATTAAGTACAGTTTCACTTCTCTCCTCAACCCCATAACTAAGGAGGTAACGTTATGAAGAAGTCAATAAATCCTGGCAATAGAAGACAAACCAAAAACCTCTTGAATTTTCTACTTGCCCTTTCCTTGTGCAATCCAATAAATTCTGATGAACTGCTGCACTTAATGGTCCATATTACTTTTTTGGGGCACTGGTGCTAAATATACTCATGAACAAAACAAATCCACTTAAGAGCAGACTGCTTGCACTGAAGAAATTATTTTCCATGAATTTCTGGAAACTGACCTGCTGTAGCTTAGGTCTTAAAATGAACACAATAAATAAAAAAGACATTTTGGCACCTAATATAGATTTGCATATTACTAATTCAGGGGCTTCACACTACCAACCCAACAAAATATGGAGTTGGAAACTATCCAGAAAATGCGCAACACAGCCAAACGTCACCCTGAGGGTTCCATGGCTGTGGTGCTTCACCAGCAAGCTCTCACTACACATTCTGGGTATCCCAATGACACATGTATTTCTTTCTTTTTTTTTTTTTTTTTTTTTATCTTTTATTTAATGAATATAAATTTCCAAAGTACGACTCATGGGTTACAATGGCTTCCCCCCCATACCGTCCCTCCCACCAACAACCCTCCCCTTTCCCACTCCCTCTCCCCTTCCATTCACATCAAGATTCATTTTCGATTATCTTAATATACAGAAGATCAGCTTAGTATACCTTAAGTAAGTATTTCAACAGTTTGCTCCCACACAGAAACATAAAGTGAAAAATAATAGATGATTTTTTTTAAATGATGATGAAATCAGATCAGACCTATTGTCATGTTTAATCAAAGTGAGAGTCAAGTTGGGAATTGAAAATTTCTTTCTTTTTTTTTTTTTTTTTTTTTTTTTTTACAGAAGATCAGTTTAGTGTACATTAAGTAAAGATTTCAGTCGTTTGCACCCCCATAGAAACACAAAGTGAAATATACTGTTTGAGTACTCGTTATAGCATTAAGCCTCAGTGTACAGCACGTTAAGGACCGAGATCCTACATGAGGAGTAAGTGCACAGTGACTCCTGTTGTTGACTTTACCAATTGACACTCCTGTTTATGGCATCAGTAATCTCCCTATGCACCAGTTATGAGTTTCCAAGGCTATGGAAGCCCCTTGAGTTCTCCGACTCTTATCTTGTTTAGACACGGTCATAGTCAAAGTGGAGGTTCTCTCCTCCCTTCAGAGAAAGGCACCTCCCTCTTTGAAGACCTGTTCTTTCCACTGGGATCTCACTCACAGAGATCTTTTTGCCAGAGTGTCTTGGCTTTCCATGCCTGAAATACTCTCATGGGCTTGTCAGCCAGATCCGAGTGCCTTTAGGGCTGATTCTGAGGCCAGAGTGCTATTTAGGACATCCGCCATTCTATGAGTCTGCTGAGTATCTCACTTCCCAGACACATGTATTTCTAAGTGCCACCATTTCTGTAGAGGTATACTTTGTATACTCTAAGTCATTCACTTTAAGCGTAGATTTAAATGAATTATCATAAGCCTGCAGAATGGAAGACTTCCGCTTCCATAGGCTTCCCAAGCCTGACTCCCCAGGAAACCCACAGAGAAGCTTGTTGAAGGAAAAGTACATTCTCAGTGTGAATCACTAAAACACAGCAGCTTGAAGGGGTCATCCAGGTTGCACTCAGCCTGTATTTCAGAAACATCTTTCCCGCAAATCCATTCAGAAGTCACAGCATCACAGCATTCCCACGATCGCCTCTGCAGTCATAACCAAATGTACAGCGACTATAAACCTCTTTATTTTCTGAAATCCTCCGAAGAAAGAGATCCCAATGGTTTTGCTTCCAAAACATCACACACACACACACACACACACCCCTCTCTTAGGTCTTTGAGGTATAATCACTAATATGAAGGCTAAAAATACTAAAAATGTCCCTATCATGCAATTCTGTAGATGTGGGACTGTGGCAGGGCCGGAGACGCACTGAAGGTATAGAGTTTAAGGAGGGATCAACCCCTCTTAAAGCCGTGCAAGCAAGTGCACGAGGAGGGCGTGGAAGACATCACAGTTCTAGAGCAGCCAGTCTGCTGTATCAGAGGCCAGGCAGGAGGAGGAGAGCATCCACATAGGGCAGCCAGGCAAGGAGAGGCAGTGTAGAGGGCAGGCAACAGTGGAGGGAGATTGACTTCATACAGGAGTGTTAAAAATAAGTGTGAATTTTCAAAAGAATGGAGCATGTGTGTGCTGCTTGTAAGCATGAGTGAATGCATGTGCACACACTCCCCAGCTCTGTTCACAAAAGGACAGGAAGCAGCCACATCCGAGTAGCAATGAGCATGCCTGGCATCCCTATCTTGGCTATTAAATATCAGTTTCCTCTCAGATGAACTAGAGGCCTGTATTAGTCACCTTTTGTGCTACAGTAAAGAAATACCTGAAGCTGGCTGCTACTTTATAAAGAAAAGGGGTTTATTTTGGCTCATAGTAAGACCCAGAAACCCCAGCAGGTGGCTGGCAGAGTTCCAAGATAATGCAAGAGGCAGGGAGCACATGTGTATGCCTCTGGCGTGTGTCCGTCTGTCTTTTAGCCACCACTATAAAAGTCATGGGGATTTCACCTTAACACCTTATCTAGTCCTAATCACTTTCTACAGGCCTCCTCTGAATATCATGTATTAAGCTTCCACCCTCTTAGCAGCATTAGCGAAAGACTCAACTCCTGTGTGAGTTCAGGGGGACATATCGTATTCGTTCATTTAGTGCAGGCTCCTTTGAGGGACGACGGGACTCAGATCTGTACACGAATGTCAAATGGGACCTTGTTGAAAGGGCTCCCACTGGCCAAAAGGGGAAAACTGTGCATCAAAATAGCATTTTGAATTAAAAAAAGGAAATTATCAGGTATAATTATACGAGAAAATGGAAAGCTTGATGAGGGACAAGGATTTGTATAGCAGCCAGCCATTAAATAGCTCTTTTTTAATTTAATTTTTAAAAGATTTTATTTATTCAAGAGGTAGAGTTACAGACAGTGAGAGAGAGACACAGAGAGAGAGAGAGAGACAGACAGAGAGAGAGACACAGAGAGAGACAGAGATTCCATTGGTTCACTCCCCAAATGGCCGCAATGGCTGGAGCTGCGTTGATCCAAAGCAAGGAGCCAGGAGCTTCCTCCAGATCGTCATGCAGGTGCAGGGGCCTAAGGACTTGGGCCGTCTTCTACTGCTTTCCCAGCCCATAGCAGAGAGCTGGACTGGAAGAGGAGCAGCCGGGACTAGAACTGGTGCCCATCTGGGATGCCAATGCTGCAGGCAGAGGATTAACCTACTGTGCCATGGCGCCACTCCGAAATAGTTCTTTTTTAAATTTTTTATTATTTATTTTTTATTTTTTTGACAGGCAGAGTGGACAATGAGAGAGAGAGAGACAGAGAGAAAGGTCTTCCTTTGCCGTTGGTTCACCCTCCAATGGCTGCCACGGCCGGCGCACTGCGGCCGGCGCACCGCGGCCGGCGCACCGCGCTGATCTGATGGCAGGAGCCAGGTGCTTCTCCTGGTCTCCCATGGGGTGCAGGACCCAAGCACTTGGGCCATCCTCCACTGCACTCCTGGGCCACAGCAGAGAGCTGGCCTGGAAGAGGGTCAACTGGGACAGAATCCGGCGCCCCGACCGGGACTAGAACCCGGTGTGCCGGTGCCGCAAGGCGGAGGATTAGCCTATTGAGCTGTGGCGCCGGGCCCGAAATAGTTCTTAATCATAAAGGAGAAAAGAAAAACTTCATAGACAAGCGCTGAGGTCAGATATCCTCAGTAACGGTGCAGAGCCAGCATCGCTGGCCGGGCTGCATGAAGAGAACACGACCACGGCTCCTCTGATGTCCCTGCCCAAGACGCTCCACCTGGATGCAATCCTCAGCAAACACCAGACGCCTGTGTCGAGTGACCCTTGAGAACTCCACTGCCCGTGATCTTTCCAGAGCTGGCCTACCAGATTCAGGGGGAGGAGCCCAAGCGATGAGAGCTCGGATGCAGTGTGCAGGTCTGAGCGGGATCCCTTTTGTATAAAAGATGTGATGGGGACAACTGGCAAAACTTGAATAGGGTCAGAGCATGGATGGAGGAAATGTTACCGGTTTTCTGATTTTGACGGATTTAATTGTTTTTTTTTTGTTTGTTTGTTTGTTTTTTTGTTTTTTTTGTATGAAAATATAACTTGCTTGCTGGAACTGTCCCCTGAAATATTTGGAATTGATGGGTTGTCAGGTTGGTGACTCACTGTCAAATGATTCAGGACCAAAAAACAAAAGTCACTTTGAAAATATTTACAGCTTTTCTATAGCTTTGTGATGGTAGGGAAGTTTTTTAAAAATCCAAATAATTTTTTGTATATCTTCACCCTAACATTCCCTTCATATGTAAAATAGATTATTTAGGGGCGGGTGCTGTGGCATAGCGGATAAAGCCGCTGCCTGCATTGCCAGCATCCCATATGGGCACCAGTTTGAGTCCTAGCTGCTCTACTTCCAATCCAGCTCTCTGCTATGGCCTGGGAAAGCAGCAGAAGATGGCCCTAGTCCTTGGGCCCCTGCACCTGCGTGGGAGACCCAGAACAAGCACATGGCTCCTGGCTTCAGATCAGTGCAGCTCCAGCAGTTGCAAGCCATCTAGGGAGTGAACCAGCAGATGGAAGACCTCTTTCTTTCTCTGCCTCTGCCTCTTTGTAACTCTGCCTTTCAAAAATATAAATAAATCTTTAAAAAATAGATTATTTATCAGAGAATCATTGCTATAATGGAATTATTTCAAATTTTTTTTCATAAAGGAATAGTTAGAGATGAGGAGAAACAGAGAGTTATCTGCCACCCACTGGTTCACTCCCCAAATGGTTGCAATGGCCTGAGGTGGGCCAGGCCGAAACCAGGAGCCCAGAGCTTCCTCCAGGTTTCCCACATGGATGCAGGGGCCCAAGCACCTGGGGCATCCTGTGCTGCCCTCTCAGGGGCATTAGCAGGGAGCTGGATCAGAAGTGGAGCAGCCAGGACTTGAACTGGCACCCACATGGAATGCTGGCATCGCAGGCAGAGGCTTAACCCGCTATGTCACAACACCGGCCACTCAAAATATTTTTAATATAATACTGCATGTTTTTAAAATTTTATTTATTTATTTATTTTTTAAAGGCAGAGTTAGTGAGAGAGAGACAAAGAGAAAGGTCTTCCTTCTGTTGGTTCACCCCCCAAAGGCTGCTGCGGCTGGCACACAGTGCTGATCCGAAGCCAGGAGCCAGGTGCTTCCTCCTGGTTTCCCATGTGGGTGCAGGGCCCAGGCACTTGGGCCATCCTCCACTGCCTTCCCAGGCCACAGCAGAGAGCTTGACTGGAAGAGGACCAACCGGGACAGAACCCAGTGCCCCAACCGGGACTAGAACCCGGGGTGCCGGCGCCACAGGTGGAGGATTGGCCTAGTGAGCCACGGCAACAGCCATACTGCATGTTTTTAAAAACTGTGTCAATCTGTTTTCATAGCTTGGAATATTCAGTATTATTGAGATGGGACCTCTCCCCAAAGTTGTAAGTAGATCCAATAGAATCCTTTTCAGAATCTCAGCAGGCTTTTTTTTTTAAATTGGTAGAAATCAGTAACATGATCCTAAAATAAATATAAAGGACTCATAATAGCCAAAAGAATTTTGACACAGAGTAACAAAACTGGAGAATACCTGCTCCCACTTCCTTATCTTAAAAATGACCATAAGCTACAATAACCAGGCTGTATGTGGTACTGGTAGGGAAATATACTGATTCATGCCTGAAACAGAATTGAGAATCCAGAAACAAATCTTGTATTTATGACCAATTGATTTTTTTTTAACAAAGATACCAAAGTATTTCAATGAAGAAGAGATAATCTTCTCAATTAATGATGCTGAGAAAATTTGACATCTACATTCAGAAAGATTAAACCTTTACATCTAAATGTGTGAATTAAGATTAGGGGTCTCAATGTAAGATTAGGGGTCTCAATGTAAGATTGAAAATTCAGGAGAAAACATGCATTCTTTGTAGTCTTGAGTTAGGCAAAATTCTTAAGTGCAACTCCAAAGGTATAATACATAAATGAAATATTAATAAATTGAACTTAAACAAAACTTGTGACTTTTGCATATCAAAAGGCGATTAAGAAAGTGAACCGACAAACCACAGTGTGGGAAAAAAAGACATTTGAAAATCAGATATCTTGTGTAGTTCTTCTAATTAGAAGTATAAGAAACTCTTAAAACTCAAACAGTGAGAAGATGAGCAATGTAATTTAAAGATGGACAAGATATTTCATCCAAGGAAACCATACAAATGGCCAATAACCTCATGAAAAGATGTCCAGTGTTCATTATGGAAACACAAATCAAAATCGCAGTGGGTTACTACTCTTCACTCACTACAGCAGCTATAACCAAACAGACCAAATCATGAAGCTGGGAGGCTCATATTACCTGACTCCAAAGTTGCATCACAAAACAACAGTAATCCAGAATGTGGACAAACTGGAATTCTCCTATGCTGTTGATAGAAATGTAATCTGGAGAAGCATTTTTACTGTGTGGCCCTTCGCTTCCATCCTGTCATCCCCCAACAGGAAAGGAAATGTGTGTCCACACAAAGACGTGATGTGATTGTTCCCAGGAACCATGGTCACAAGGAAGCAATCCAGATGTCTGCCAGTGGGTGCATGGGCAAACAGTATTTGTCATATCTACACAAGGAAGCACTACTAAAATGTCAGTGAACATCAGAGGTATTACACAAAGTGAAAGAGGCCAGGCTCACAATATTATGTGATTGTGTTATAGGAAATAGCAAAAAGGCAACTCTAAAAGGGCAAGAAGTAGAATACTGGTTGGCTGGGGGTAGGGTTGGAAATGAGATTGACAAAATAGACAGGAATTACTTTAGGGTGTTGGGAATGTTCTAGAATAGTGCTGTGATGATAACTGTATTTTTAGCCTTTATATTAGTGATTGTACCTCAAAGACCTAAGAGAGGGGTGTGTGTGTGTGTGTGTGTGTGTGTGATGTTTTGGAAGCAAAACCATTGGGATCTCTTTCTCCGGAGGATTTCAGAAAATAAAGAGGTTTATAGTCGCTGTACATTTGGTTATGACTGCAGAGGCGATTGTGGGAATGCTGTGATGCTGTGACTTCTGAATGGATTTGTGGGAAAGATGTTTCTGAAATACAGGCTGAGTGCAACCTGGATGACCCCATCAAGCTGCTGTGTTTTAGTGATTCACATTGAGAATGTACTTTTCCTTTAATAAGCTTCTCTGGGTTTCCTGGGGAGTCAGGCTTGGGAAGCAGAAGTCTTGCATTCATTGGCTTTGCCTATATTGGTACGAGTGCATATAGCCTCTGAAAAGGCGGTGGTTAGGGCTGGGCTTCGGCTTCCCTGCCACGCTGGGCACCTATGTCTCAGGGCACTTTGGTTCAACTGTTGGAAAATGTTCTGAGCTGTTTCCCAAGGAAATAAAAGTTATGATGCAATTATATTTGTACCAAAGAGAAGTCGTTAACCATATCAGTGATTCAGTTCTATTCCTGTTTTCTCCGAAAGTTTTACTGTCCCAACTAGAGTGACAGTGTTTTCCAAAAATACACACTTGCATTTTAATCCAGTCTAAAACTATTAAATATTGTGTCTATTTTAAACGTGGTTTCGCTAGAGGAGAGTTTTAAAGACAAGAAAATTTCCACCACAGACTGTTAAGAAAATTTATAGCCAGCTTCATTCTGTAGCCTCTTGGTGTTATAGATATATTAATGCATATTTATTTATAAAACTGTATACACTTAAAGATTTATGGGCAAAGTCTTAGGATATTTGTGTTTGCTTCAAAATGCTCCATTTGTAAAAAAAGGAAGGAAAAAAGTAGATGGATAGATGAAACAAAATTGATAAAATGCTGATACACATGAAGCACTGGCTTATTACAGCATATTTTATATAAATACGTACAATAATATTCATAAAAACACTATGCCACTTGAGGAAATAAACTCTGAAAGGCTATATACCATGCTAATAGTGGATACTTACTGGAATCATCATTTATTAGGTAGTATGATAATTAATGGCTTTATTTTCTTCTTTGTATTACTTTGTGTATTTTCTAAAATTTCTACAATGAACATGCATGTGTAATCAGGAGAAAGAAAAGAAACACCTGTCTACCCCATGTTTCATTCATTCCATAAGCCATGCGCTTGCTACTAGCCAGGCGTGGCGCTGGCTGCCGAGTGGAGAGCAGTTTGCACACACAAAGGTACGCTCTGCCTTCTGGAGCTTGCTCTCACACATCCCCAGCTCAATGGCCTCCTCCAGGTAAGTGTTGGGGAAAAGGCGGAAGGAGCCAAGAGCTTATAACATCCACGGATTCAACAAGAATTCCAGGCTGGGCCTGATTGCCAGGTTTTAAAGGCACTTTGGACTGTGAGAAATAAAGGTCCCAAACAGAGAACTTCTCAGGACAGCCTTAGAAGCCTGTATCTCTGTAAGATCTTTCAAAACGTCGGAGACGCTGCGGAGAGGGAAATGCCACAAGCACGCGTTGTTCTGTCCCTAACAGCCGGGTCTGCAGGGAGAGGCACACAGACTGGGTTGCTGCCACTCAAGTGCAGGCCACACCTCCACTGGAGCTGGCACAGCTTGGGGTGTCTGGTAGGGCCAAACGTCTAGAAAAGAGGGTGCCCCCATAATCCTCCCCCTACCCCCACCCACTGCCTTTTTCCCTAAACAAAAGTCACTAAAGAAGAATCTCACCTGCAGAGGCACCAGAGGACAAATCCCAGTCCACAGTAGGGGTCCAGGCAGATGGCCACTTCTCTAGAGGGGTAAAGCTCACACTGCAGCTTAATAGAACGGCAAAAGGCACTGGTGGCTGCGTGAGACATCTGCAAGACAGACAGGCTTCCTTCAGTGCAGGGTTCCTGATGCGGGAAGACATCGGGGAAGCAGTGAAGCTGTGCTGAGTGCAGGGTACCTGACTCCCAAAGGACGTCAGTAAGGTAACGAGGCTGCACTAAACGCGCGGTACCTAACGCCACACGTCTGAAAGATGCTTCTAGGGCTGGGGACAACCAATAGTCAAGCTCGGGTTATGCAGCGTTAGGGGAGAGTGAGCTGTTGATGTTCTCAGCAGTCTTCCTGTGTTCAAGGAGTGAACAGCATTCACGACTTTCTGGCTCCCCAAGATCTAATAACTGCAGCAACAGAATGAGCAGTATCTGCATTTGAACAGCCGATGATACATACAGGGTTCTCTTTCACCACCACCCCCCAACAACCTGTAATTAGGTGGGAGAAGATATCACAGTTCAGGCCTGTTTCTGCTGTGCCTTCTTCCTGTGACGTCTCTAGGACGTACCATGCAATAGGCAGCCAGTTAACACGGGCTGGAAAAATCACCCCCATTCTTCATGATTAGCAAAGGGAGGCTCAGGGGCATTGAAGGATTTGCTGATGGGCACGTAAGTTAGAGCTGGACTTAGAAGCAAGGCCTCCTTATACCAGCCCTGTGTTGTCCTTTGCATGATATGGCACTGCGCTATAAGATGGCAGTCAAAACTCAATCTCACTCCACCCCAATCAAGGCTACAGCCAAGACCTATTATCTCCCCCTCTACCACTCCCATAGTCCCACTATAGTTAGTATATAATGTGAACTCTCCAGAAACACTGTGAACTATGAACAACAAAATCAGTCCTATTAACAGAAATGTTCTAGCCAATGAAACCTAAGAGAAAAAGAAGGGAGAAAGAAGCATGGAAAACTGTGCTAAGTTTCATGGTTTTAAAACATGTGATAAGGTAATCCAAAATAGCATCTCACTCAAGGCTAACCTATAAAGAGGGCCAGCACAGAGCACTGTAGCACTGTAGTAAGCAGGAAAATGAGACAAATGCTCAGTTTCCCAGTTATTCATCACTATAAGAAAAGAGGAGAGAAACTGGGGGTAAGGGAAACTCTGGTTGTAAAATGTTGGGTCACTGTTAGACATTCTGCCCAGGACAAAGTTGCATGGATATTTTACTGGATTCATAAAACATGACTAATTCTTTTTAACTTGATTTTAAAGCCACAATATTTACTTAAAAAGGAGAAATTAGGCAGGATTTATAAAACATTCCTCCAACGTCCTGGCTCTCTGGATCAAGAGTTAGTAAAAACCCTGCCTACCAAATTTATCCTCTTATTCACATCAGCACTCTGTGCAAGGCATTATTTTAAGGTGGAAAATTGAGTGCTTCAGTCCAGCTTAGCAAATGCTAGTATATTAAGTTCTTACTATGTATAAACACATACTCATGGCTTATATACAAAAATCAAGACATTCTATAGCACCAATTATGGAGAGAAGAGAGAAACAAGAATGGAAAAAGGCAAGTGAAAGAGAATTAAGTGCTCACTTTGGCAGCACATATACTAAAATTAAACAATACAGAGAATAGTCTGGCTCCTGTACAAGGATGACATACAAATCTATGAAGCTTTCTGCATTTTTAACATGTTAATCTGAAGTTTAAAAATTAATCTATGGGGGAATAAAAAAGAAAAAATGGGACTAAGAAAGTTAAATACTCTATCTCTAAGCTCATTAAAATCTTGGAACTGCCAACACCATAAACCATAGAGCCCAAGTTGGAATGCCTCTCTTGAACCTACATGAGAAAAACTCCCACTTCTTATAGTTTTCCAAAAGCCCCAAGTGGCAGACTCTAACATTCTGCACTAAGAGATACTGAGAGTAGACACATATCTACTAGAGATGAGAAGAACTAGAGACGAGGTCACGTATGTATTCTGGGAACGTGTGGTGTGACTATCCCGGGCAGGCCTACCTGCCATGGCAGTGATCTTAAAATTAAGGTATCCACTTCCTGGCTGGACACCACCTGAGAGTGCAGGGAAGATCCTGGAAGAATCCTTGGTGGAGAGGACAGCCACCGGGAGTTCTAAAACATCCCTTGGGAAAATCCATACGGTGACTGATCTGGACTGTGGAATGCTGTGTGCCCTCTACCTGACCTCCTTGCTTATCCAGAACAACTATTGGGATCTGTGAAGGAGTCTTTGGAATTCAAACCCACAGTTTTCAATGGGTGAAACTGTAAATGTAAATTAAACATATAAACATACACTCATGGCTTTCATATAACATCAGATGTGTACAGCAACCATTATGGAGAAAACAGTCTATTGCACTCTCTCAACTTTTATGGGAGTTAGTTAAACACTCGAAGCCATTTTTGTGCAAAAGCTGAAATGAAGGAAAAATTTCATTCTGAGAAAAATGGCCACCTCTGCAACCAACGAGCTCACAAAGTAGAAGGGATTTCCACAAGGAAGAGGGCAAAAACCAGACAATTTCAATTCTATTCTATGTTTCTCGGTTCTTAAAGCATAGGGATTTTTCATTAATTGACATCACCTTTTTTTTTTAACCTCAGGTGGTGTTTATCATATAAATCAAGTGGTTAGATGTTTTAAAAAGAACTTTTATGTAAGTTCAAGAGGACATCTAGTTACCCACCTCTGGATTTTGTGGGGGTACACAATGTAGATAAAATAGAAGCATCAGGAAAAGTCATATCACACTATCTTTGTTTCATAAATTTGTTTCCTATTTTCTAATTATTTTTTTAATTTGAAAGGCAGAGACAGAAAAAGACAAATCCAGACAGAGAGATCTCACATCTACATCAAATGCCCACAACAGCTGTGACTGTGCCAGGCCAAAGCCAGAGGCTCGAACTCAACCCACGTCTCCCACATGGGTGGCTGGGACCCAGGTACTCGAGCCACCACCTGTTGCCTTCTAAGGTGAACATTAGCAGGAAGTTGGAATCAGAAGCAAAGCTGGGGCTCAAATCCAGGCACTTTGACAGGGAATGCTGGCATCCCAAGTGGCATCCTCACCACTGTGCCAAATACTCACCCCAGAAATATATTTCTTGAGACAGATTTAATATTATAGCTCATACTTCTGTGGGGCATGCATATGGTATAATCAAGGGTATGTGTTTCCATTTTGGCTGTAACAGTAGGAGGCTGGAAAGCTAACTCCAGTACCATAGTATCTAATTCACCTTGGTCTAAAAGTATTTCTTTTCATAAGCTTTTGAAAAATTAATTTATTTCCTATTGTAATTAGTTTGGTATACCATCTCAAATTCTAGTAAAGAGTAGTTGGAGTGTGAACACTAAATGAGGTAAATAAAGTGGAGAGAGAGAGAGAGAGAGAGAGAGCGAGAGAGCGCCTTCCATGGTTCAGTTTTGTGTAGTACCTGACCAAGGACATGTCTGAGCTGCGAGGGTTTTGATTCTGGGTGACACGTTGGCAGATCCATTCTCTGATAGGGCAAAACATCACTGCAGCTTCACTGAGCAGCAATCTGACAAGTTACAATGGAGCCCCCCACCCCCAGCACCGCCAGCCCCGCAAGAGGCTATATTGTGCAAATCTTTACAACACAGAATCAGGATTTGAGACCCAAGGCGAGAAAGGAAAACACATGCAGTTACTCTGCTGCGGGCTGGTGAAGCGGTTTCCATAAAAGGAAGCTGGAACGTTTGGAAAGTTAGCTACTGAAAACACTGCACATGTTAACAGTTTGAACGAAACCCATCTGCACCCCTCCATGCTTTATCAGAGTGCCGTTATTAGGCACAAGAACAAAGGGGACAGTCACCACATGGCCTGTAACCGACACGTCATCAGCCTGCACATTCCACAGACTCCGCCTCTCACCTTTACGCCGGCTAGCATCCCAGTTGTGGACACACTAAAATCAAGGTAAGCTAGTGTGTCGGGGTTAGAAGGTTTGTAGATCTGGGCAGGCCGCTTCTTTGGCAAATCGTCTGGAAAGCAAAACAAAGCGGTAAGCCCGTCTGATATGACTAAAAACCAGGAAATCAGCAAATGCACCTGTCTTAGCCAAGGACTGACCTGTGTCCAGGATAAGGGGCCACGTCCTGACATCTACAGCTGCCGCCGCCTCTCTGGACCGTAGCAGTTTGCAGATCAGCTGGGTTGTCATCAGACAGGCAGAGCGACTCACCTGAGGGCCACAGAAGAAAGGATGCAGGGAAGGAATACAAACCAGGAATGAAATGCTTCAAGGAGTGCTTATTACACATGAGGCTAAGGCTCGTTATACACGGCGAAACCAGGTGGCCCTCACGGGCAAATCAGACAACTCAGAGCGCCACTTCTTGTGATGTATGATAGCCAGGGCTCCGCTCACGGAAGCAACAGGCAAAGTACAGGAGGCAAAGTACCCGACACCTGCAGCCCCTGGAGCTGAGCAGTGTCCACAGTGTTAGGAACACACTCAGCCAACATCACTGAAACTAACTGCTTCCAGTCTTAGCTCTGCTCTGCTCAAAGTGTCACGTGTCTGAATACACATCACAGATACTTTCTAGCAGAAGTAACCATCACAGAAACAGTACAGCATCACTATGAGAGTACTCACAGGTGAAACACTGACCAGGGTATTCTCTGGCCCACACCTGTTCTGCTCTTTGTGGTTCATCCTCCAAAGGAGGAAATATGTATCATGATACTCTTAACATCTGTCCAGGTTTAAAACGGTTAAGACAAATGTATAGTTTCAAAATGAACAGGAAACATGTGACTTTTTAGGAGGAAAAAAAAGTGGTTGGTTTTGCTTAGCTGGGCTAGGCAGGGCAGTCTTCAGCAGTGGTAGAAGTGGCTTCCATAGGGAGCCGCTTTCTCTAGGGCGCTGTAGTGACTGCTACCATGAGTTTCACTCTTGCTTCCAGAACGAGGCGCCCTGAAGGCAGACATGAGCACTTTCGGTCCTACTGCTTTGATTCTGGACACAGGTGTATTCCTTTGGCCAGCAAGAGCCCTTGAGGCTCCGGAGTCTGGGATCCACACCCTCAACTCTCAGATCCGAGGCAGGGGATGTGCTGGGGCACCTCCAGGTGTCTTTACCTCCACAATCATCTTGACAGTGGGCAGCGTCGTTGCAATGTTTTGAGGGTGTGGAGGACGGACGGTTATTGGCACACAGCCCGCATACAGACAACCATAAAATGCTGCGATGAGGTCTATTCCTATAAGAGGAAACAAACAAACAAACAAAAATACTCATTTGAAACAGACCCAACTGTTCAATGGCTGCCATCCCGGGCGGCATCAGTGCTAGTGTGGGAGAAGCTAGATGGTCATGCAAACAATTAAATCTTAACTGACTGCTTCACCCGTGTGGGTGCTGGGAAGCCTGGTGGTAACTTGTACTGGGCCTTTTCTTTTAGGCACGAGATATCAAAGCAGCTCAGAAGTAATTTCTGCATCATTTCTCTAAGGAACCACTCAATTCTTAAGCACCGAGTAGTTACATCTTTGCTACTGTTAAAGGGAACTACCTCTGTAAGCTAATAAATTTAGATATAAAAGTCTTTGTAAATATCTCATTATGTAAGCCTCTAAAATAACATAATGTGTGGCTTGTCCTTGTGGGTGGCACTGACTAGACCCAAATGAACCCAGGTAGAAGCTAACTGGATACAGTGGCGAAGTCTGGCAACGAGGCAGTCACTCTTACTCCATGGCAAACAGGTGCAGCCCATGGCCTCTTTACA